>NC_074678.1:6147484-6227484 GCF_029448725.1 Salvelinus fontinalis | reverse complement strand
CACAGTCCACAGACAGACAGACACATACACACAGTCCACAGACAGACAGACACATACACACAGTCCACATACAGATACATACACACAGTCCACAGACAGACAGACACATACATACAGTCCACAGACAGACAGACACATACACACAGTCCACAGACAGACAGCCACATACACACAGTCCACAGACAGACAGACACATACACACAGTCCACAGACAGACAGACACATACACACAGTCCACAGACAGACAGAAAGACACACACATACAGTCCACAGACAGACAGACAGACACATACACACAGTCCACAATTATTTACAGACAGATTATTTAACTTATAATTCACTGTATCACAATTCCAGTGGGGCAGAAGTTTACATACACTAAGTTGACTGTGTCTTTAAACAGCTTGTAAAATTCCAGAAAATTACATCATGGCTTAAGCTTCTGATAGGCGAATTGACATCATTTGAGTCAATTGGAGGTGTACCTGTGGATGTATTTCAAGACCTACCTTCAAACTCAGTGCCTCTTTGCTTGACATCATGGGAAAATCAAAAGAAATCAGCCAAGACCTCAGAAAAAAAGTTGTAGACCTCCACAAGTCTGGTTCATCCTTGGGAGCAATTTCCAAATGCCTGAAGGTACCATGTTCATCTGTACAAACAATAGTACGCAAGTATAAACACCATGGGACCACGCAGCCGTCATACCTTTCAGGAAGGAGACGTGTTCTGTCTCCTAGAGATGAATGTACTTTGGTGTGAAAAGTGTAAATCAATCCCAGAACAACAGCAAAGGACCTTGTGAAGATGCTGGAGGAATCAGGTACAAAAGTATCTATATCCACAGTAAAACGAGTCCTATATCGACATAACCTGAAAGGCCGCTCAGCAAGGAAGAAGCCACTGATCCAAAACCGCCAAAAAATAGCCAGATTACGGGTTGCAACTGCAGGAGAAATGTCCTCTGGTCTGATGAAACAAAAATAGAATTGTTTGGCCATAATGACCATCGTTATGTTTGGAGGAAAAAGGGGGTGGCTTGCAAGACAAAGAACACCATCCCAACCGTGAAGCACGGGGGTGGCAGCATCATGTTGTGGGGCTGCTTTGCTTGCAGGAGGGACTGGTGCACTTCACAAAATAGATGGCATCATGAGGAAGGAAAATTATGTGGATATATTGAAGCAAGATCTCAAGACATCAGTCAGGAAGTTAAAGCTTGGTGGCAAATGGGTCTTCCAAATGGACAATGAACCCAAGCATACTTCCAAAGTTGTGGCAAAATGGCTTAAGGAAAACAAAGTCAAGGTATTGGAGTGGCCATCACAAATTTGTGGGCAGAACTGAAAAAGCGCATGCGAGCAAAGAGGTCTACAAACCTGACTCAGTTACACCAGCTCTGTCAGGAGGAATGCGCCAAAATTCACCCAACTTATTGTGGGAAGCTTGTGGAAGGCTACCCGAAACGTTTGATCCAAGTTAAAGACAATGCTACCAAATACTAATTGAGTGTATGTAAACTTCTGACCCACTGGGAATGTGGTGAAAGAAATAAAAGCTGAAATAAATCATTCTCTCAACTATTATTCTGACATTTCACATTCTTAAAATAAAGTGGTGATCCTAACTGACCTAAGACAGGTAATTATTACTAGAATTGTGAAAAACTGAGTTTAAATGTATTTGGCTAAGGTGTATGTAAACTTCCGACATACAGTCCACAGACAGACAGACACATACATACATACAGTCCACAGACAGACAGACACATACAGACATACAGATACACACATACAGTCCACAGACAGACATACAGTCCACAGACAGACATACAGATACAGACAGACATACAGATACAGACAGACATACAGTCCACAGGCAAAGACAGACAGACACTAACAAACACACACAGACAGACACAGACAGAAACTAATAAACACACACACACACACACGCACGCACGCACACACGCACACACACACACACACACACACACACACACACACACACACACACACACACACACACACACACACACACACACACACACACACACACACACACACACAGACAGACAGACAGACAGACAGACAGACAGACAGACAGACAGACAGACAGACAGACAGACAGACAGACAGACAGACAGACAGACAGACAGACAGACAGACACAGAGAGACAGACAGAGACATAAACAGACACAGACATTAACAGACACACAACACATCTCAATACACAAAGACAGAAGCGCACAAATAACACATTCCTGGCTGTTAAAACCTCAGACGTACCAGCAGGAATCATGAGTGAGAGAGTGGTAGCGGAGGCTGACTTGATGACCTTGTTGAGTGGTCTGGACTGGGCGTGTTTGTCTGCGTCTCCAGACAACAGTCTGTGACGGGCCCTCCTAGCTGCCAGGTCACTGATGGCCTTAGGGGTAGAGGGAGAGCTGTCTGCCCCTGAACCACGCTCCCACACATCTCCTGAACTGCCCGCTATGGAGAGAGAGATAAACAGAGGTGAAGGCAGAGGATCCAATACCAGGACAATACTGTAAGACATTTTGTCATGTGAATGGAATCAAAGCAGACACACAGTACATTCATATAGAATATGTTTTGCCAGTTTCTGTTGTTTTCTGTAACATATGGACAATAAAGTTGTATATAAATTGTACTGACGTGTGAGTGTGGCTTTGCTGAGCTGGCTGGCTGTAGAGTCTGGTGTTGTGGGGGACTCGTCCAGTTTCAGCTCTCTCTCCACGGGGAGCTCAGGGATGGAGAGGGGCAGGTCCTCGCTGCGGGGGCCCCTGACTCCACCGGGGGTCTGGCTGAGCAGGCTGGAGCTCCTATGGCTGGGGGCCACCCCTGCTTCCTCCTCTGAGGAGATGGCGAAGCGTGGCATCTCGATGATGGCAGAGCAGCAGCGTCTTCGCACCGTCAGGGGAGGGCTGGAGTCGCTCTCGGTGTGGGACGACTCTGAGACAGACAGACGCTTACGCAGGCTGAGGGAGGCACACAGGGAGGTTACACTTCTGTTGTTGGTAATGGAAGGGACAGACAGCTCATTTAGTAGAAGACTTAAATCATTTGCATAGACTATCAGTAAATGAGGCTTTGGAGTCCTCAGAAGAAGCCCCCATACTCACATCTCAGGTGACCCCACCAGCCAGGCGCGGTCTCTGGACTTGAGACTACTGAGGCTGTCAATGCGTTCTCCTCCCTCCTCGCTGAGGCTGCGCTTGGTGGGCGGGGGGGTCCTCTTCTCCTCATGGAGGGATAGACGCTCCATACTGCTGTACACCTAAACATACAGTTTGATTGAAAATGATGTAGTACATGGGGTGCTGTGTGTGTGTGTGTGTGTGTGTGTGTGTGTGTGTGTGTGCGTGTGCGTGTGTGCTGTTAACCTTGCTGAAGCGGGGCGAGCAGGAGGAGAACTGACGTATCTCTACGTGTTCGTCATCATTGGTGTCGTCTTCATCTTCAGAGTCCAAGTGGTGGTACCTGTCTGAACGGGCTGGAGAGAGAGAGAGAGTAGCATTACACAAGACTACTGGACCGGACTGTCCACTAACTCACTTTTGGGAGTTCTGTTCTATTATTCTAAGTAAGGCTCAGGGTGTTGCTCTAGGTACATTTATATCATGTACAGTAGGTGAGACTTACTGTCAAAGTAGCTGGTGTCGTCCTCTGACTCTAGCTGAGGGATGAACTCTGCCTTCTGTCTCAGCAGAGTGTTCCAGTCCAGATTATAGAAGAACCGATGCTGCTTCACCTCAAATGCACTACCTACAACACAGAGACAGAAGGAATGACAAGGAGACCACTACCTACAACACAGAGACTGAAGGAATGACAAGGAGACCACTACCTACAACACAGAGACTGAAGGAATGACAAGGAGACCACTACCTACAACACAGAGACTGAAGGAATGACAAGGAGACCACTACCTACAACACAGAGACAGAAGGAATGACAAGGAGACCACTACCTACAACACAGAGACTGAAGGAATGACAAGGAGACCACTACCTACAACACAGAGACTGAAGGAATGACAAGGAGACCACTACCTACAACACAGAGACTGAAGGAATGACAAGGAGACCACTACCTACAACACAGAGACTGAAGGAATGACAAGGAGGCCACTACCTACAACACAGAGACTGAAGGAATGACAAGGAGACCACTACCTACAACACAGAGACTGAAGGAATGACAAGGAGACCACTACCTACAACACAGAGACTGAAGGAATGACAAGGAGGCCACTACCTACAACACAGAGACTGAAGGAATGACAAGGAGACCACTACCTACAACACAGAGACTGAAGGAATGACAAGGAGACCACTACCTACAACACAGAGACTGAAGGAATGACAAGGAGACCACTACCTACAACACAGAGACAGAAGGAATGACAAGGAGACCACTGCCTACAACACAGAGACTGAAGGAATGACAAGGAGACCACTGCCTACAACACAGAGACAGAAGGAATGACAAGGAGACCACTGCCTACAACACAGAGACTGAAGGAATGACAAGGAGACCACTACCTACAACACAGAGACTGAAGGAATGACAAGGAGACCACTGCCTACAACACAGAGACTGAAGGAATGACAAGGAGACCACTGCCTACAACACAGAGACAGAAGGAATGACAAGGAGACCACTGCCTACAACACAGACAGACTGATAAAGACTAAATGACAATCTGACACTGTGTAATGTGAGACGTGCAGGTAGTGTACTTGTTTCGGGTAGTGTACTTGTTTCGGGTAGTGTACTTGTTTCGGGTAGTGTACTTGTTTCGGGTAGTGTACTTGTTCCGGGTAGTGTACTTGTTCCGGGTAGTGTACTTGTTCCGGGTAGTGTACTTGTTTCGGGTAGTGTACTTGTTTCGGGTAGTGTACTTGTTTCGGGTAGTGTACTTGTTCCGGGTAGTGTACTTGTTCCGGGTAGTGTACTTGTTTCGGGTAGTGTACTTGTTTCGGGTAGTGTACTTGTTTCGGGTAGTGTACTTGTTTCGGGTAGTGTACTTGTTCCGGGTAGTGTACTTGTTCCGGGTAGTGTACTTGTTTCGGGTAGTGTACTTGTTTCGGGTAGTGTACTTGTTTCGGGTAGTGTACTTGTTCCGGGTAGTGTACTTGTTCCGGGTAGTGTACTTGTTCCGGGTAGTGTACTTGTTTCGGGTAGTGTACTTGTTTCGGGTAGTGTACTTGTTTCGGGTAGTGTACTTGTTTCGGGTAGTGTAGTTGTTTCGGGTAATGTACTTGTTTCGGGTAGTGTACTTGTTTCGGGTAGTGTACTTGTTTCGGGTAGTGTACTTGTTTCGGGTAGTGTACTTGTTTCGGGTAGTGCACTTGTTTCTATGAGTTCCGCTTGTCAAATAACATGTTCTAATCCATCACCTGTGCCCAGCCTCTCCAGAGGGTTCTGTCTGAGCAGTTTAGAGATGAGGTCCTGGGCATCGTTAGGAAGAGCCTCCTCCTCCTCTGGCCATATGATCTCATCTACAAATAGAGGACGGAGAGCAGACATTGTGGTCAGATGGATTTTTACACAAACGTTTTCAAAACAAAGCAATACTTTTCCCTTCCCTTTTTTTTGTCTGTTAAAAATGCAGACTCCTGTGTGCTGCTGCTCTCTGTGATACTCACCACTGATGACCTGTCCAAAGAGCTCCTCAGGTGTGTCTCCAAAGAAAGGGGCACAGCCCACCAGGAACTCGTAGAGGATGACCCCCATGGCCCACCAGTCTACTGGCCTCCCATAGCCCTGTCTGAGGATCACCTCTGGGGCGATGTACTCTGGTGTACCACACACCTGGTCATACACACAGAGGGGAAGGGTCAAGTATAGGCAGGGAGAAATACACGGCAACTGTCTCCTACAGTACAACGTTGCATTCCCTTAGTCCTTTTGTCTCATATCTGTTGACATACACTTCTGTCATAGACACTGTTATAGATAAGGGGAGAGTGATCAGTGACAGAGTTTGGGTGTTATGTGTTGGGCGCCAGAGGCAGGGGCGGACTGGTCAGCTGGCATTTCGGGCAAATGCTAGATGGGCTGGTCCATTTTGAGCCTAGTGGGCCTGTGTAATTTTTTAATAAAAAAAAAAAAATCTGTTATCTGTCAAATAATGCGGTCCTCAAAGAAAAAAAAATGGCTCAGTGTGGGGGCCTCTAGGAAATAAAATGGCCCAGTGTGGGGGCCTCTAGGAAATAAAATGGCCCAGTGTGGGGGCCTCTAGGAAATAAAATGGCCAAGTGTGGGGGCCTCTAGGAAATAAAATGGCCCAGTGTGGGGGCCTCTAGGAAATAAAATGGCCCAGTGTGGGGGCCTCTAGGAAATAAAATGGCCCAGTGTGGGGGCCTCAAGGAAATAAAATGGCCCAGTGTGGGGGCCTCTAGGAAATAAAATGGCCAAGTGTGGGGGCCTCTAGGAAATTAAATGGCCCAGTGTGGGGGCCTCTAGGAAATTAAATGGCCCAGTGTGGGGGCCTCTAGGAAATAAAATGGCCCAGTGTGGGGGCCTCTAGGAAATAAAATGGCCAAGTGTGGGGGCCTCAAGGAAATAAAATGGCCCAGTGTGGGGGCCTCTAGGAAATAAAATGGCCCAGTGTGGGGGCCTCTAGGAAATAAAATGGCCCAGTGTGGGGGCCTCTAGGAAATAAAATGGCCCAGTGTGGGGGCCTCTAGGAAATAAAATGGCCAAGTGTGGGGGCCTCTAGGAAATAAAATGGCCCAGTGTGGGGGCCTCTAGGAAATAAAATGGCCTAGTGTGGGGGCCTCTAGGAAATAAAATGGCCCAGTGTGGGGGCCTCTAGGAAATAAAATGGCCTAATGTGGGGCCCTCTAGGAAATAAAATGGCCTAGTGTGGGGGCCTCTAGGAAATGTTTTGGTCCCAGTCTGCCCCTGGCCAGATGTGTCTCTCTCTCTCTCTCTCTCTGTACCTGTTTATCCAGGAACTCCCTGGTATCTTTCTCTATGTGTCCTTCATACAGGTTGGTGGTGAGGCTCATCAGACCGATCTTAGATAGCCCAAAGTCCGTCAGCTTGATGTGGCCCATCGACGTGATCAGAAGACTGCAGGAAGGGGGAGAGAGATATGATGTAAGCATCATGAGATAGTGAATAAAGCGTATTATTAAAGCCCATGAGAAGTATTAATGATAAATGAAAAGTCGTATAACAGGTAAAGCTTTCTTAATAAATGTTTTTATTTTTTATCCCTTTTTATCCCCAATTTCGTGATATCCAATTGGTAGTTACAGTGTTGTCCCATCGCTGCAACACCCGTACGGACTCGGGAGAGGCGAAGGTCGAGAGCCATATGTCCTCTGAAACACGACCCTGCCAAGCCTCACTGCTTCTTGACACACTGCTCGCTTAACCTGAAAGCCAGCCGCACCAATGTGTCGGCGGAAACACTGTACAACTGGCAACCGTGTCAGCGTGCGTGCGCCCGGCCTGCCACAGGAGTCGCTAGAGTGTGACGGAGCAAGGACATCCCGGCCGGCCAAACCTTCCAGTCAATTGTGCGTCGCCTCATGGGTCTCCCGGTCGCGGCCGGCTGTGACACAGCCCAGGATGAAACCCGGGTCTGTAGTGACGCCTCAAGCACAGCGATGCAGTATCTCAGACCGCTGCGCCACTCGGGAGGCCACAGTTAAAGCTTCTAGACTAGAGGACAGTGTGTGTGTCTTACTTGTCAGGTTTCAGGTCTCTGTGTACGATGCCGTAGTTGTGGAGGTACTCCAGTGCCAGTACGGTCTCAGCGAAGTACATGCGTGCCATGTCCACGGGCAGAGCTCCGATGTTCTTCAGCAGGGTGGCACAGTCACCACCTAATCAGGGTAGAGACAGTCAGGATACACCCCCATTCACTTCCTAGTCAGGGTAGAGACAGTCAGGATACACCCCCATTCACATATTAGTCAGGGTAGAGACAGTCAGGATAAACCCCCATTCACATCCTAGTCAGGATACACCCCCATTCACATCCTAGTCAGGGTAGACAGTCAGGATACACCCCCATTCACATCCTAGTCAGGATACACCCCCATTCACTTCCTAGTCAGGATACACCCCCATTCACATACTAGTCAGGGTAGACAGTCAGGATACACCCCCATTCACATACTAGTCAGGGTAGACAGTCAGTATACACCCCCATTCACTTCCTAGTCAGGGTAGACAGTCAGTATACACCCCCATTCACATCCTAGTCAGGATACACCCCCATTCACTTCCTAGTCAGGATACACCCCCATTCACATATTAGTCAGGGTAGAGACAGTCAGTATACACCCTCATTCACTTCCTAGTCAGGGTAGACAGTCAGTATACACCCCCATTCACTTCCTAGTCAGGGTAGACAGTCAGTATACACCCCCATTCACATCCTAGTCAGGATACACCCCCATTCACTTCCTAGTCAGTATACACCCCCATTCACATATTAGTCAGGGTAGAGACAGTCAGTATACACCCTCATTCACTTCCTAGTCAGGGTAGAGACAGTCAGTATACACCCCCATTCACATCCTAGTCAGGGTAGACAGTCAGT
The DNA here is from genome assembly GCF_029448725.1 of Salvelinus fontinalis. NCBI lineage: Eukaryota > Metazoa > Chordata > Actinopteri > Salmoniformes > Salmonidae > Salvelinus > Salvelinus fontinalis. Next base: position 6,218,894 of record NC_074678.1, on the reverse strand, counting down.
ATACACCCTCATTCACTTCCTAGTCAGGATACACCCCCATTCACTTCCTAGTCAGGGTAGAGACAATCAGGATACACCCCCATTCATGTATGATCAGCCCTTACCCTCCACATACTCCATGACCATACAGAGGTGTCTGTTGTTCGTGTATGTGTGTATGATCAGCCCTTACCCTCCACATACTCCATGACCATACAGAGGTGTCTGTTGTTCGTGTATGTGTGTATGATCAGCCCTTACCCTCCACATACTCCATGACCATACAGAGGTGTCTGTTGTTCGTGTATGTGTGTATGATCAGCCCTTACCCTCCACATACTCCATGACCATACAGAGGTGTCTGTTGTTCGTGTATGTGTGTATGATCAGCCCTTACCCTCCACATACTCCATGACCATACAGAGGTGTCTGCGTGTCTCGAAGGAGCAGAACATTGAGACCACGAAGGGGTTCTCAGCGAATGTGAGGATGTCTCTCTCTACAAAGGCCTGCTGGATCTGGTTCCTCAGGATGAGATTCTGCTTGTTGATCTTCTTCATGGCAAAACGTTGACGGGTCTCCTTGTGGCGCACCAGAAACACAGCACTGCAGAGAGAGAGAGATAGAAGGGGAGGGCCATGGGGGAGAGAGAGAGAGCGAGTGAGAGAGTGAGAGAGAGAGAGAGAGAGAGAGAGAGAGAAGGGGGGGGCCATGGGGGAGAGAGAGAGCGAGTGAGAGAGAGAGAAGGGGGGGGGGGGGGGCACCCACACCGATCCCGTGGAGTCAATCTAAGGTCTTATTTAGGTACAAGTCTGTCTCTCTGTCTGTCGCTCTGTCTCTCTCGCTATGTCTTACCCATAGGCCCCGTTGCTGATGAGCTTGATGTTCTCAAAGTCCTCCTCCCGTGGGGCTTTGGTTTTAGGGGGAGCCACTACAGGCACGGTGGGCCCTCGACTATCCACAGCGTCGTCTGTCTCTGGTGTGTCTGGGTTCCCACTGTCGTAGCTGCTCAGCTGCGCCATCTCCTTCAGAGGATCTCTGGTGAGACCCAGCTGGCTGATGATGTAACGGGGGATGTCTGACTTGATGCCCTGGCCCTCCTTGGCATGGCCCTCTGCTGCTTCCAAAAGATGGTAGAACTCCTCTGGGTCAAACTCCTGCAGAGTGAAGGGGGGGGGGGGGGGGGGGGGGGGTAGAATGTGGGTGAGGAAGAGAAAAGGAAGGGGGGAGGTAGAGAAGAGTGTATTAAAATCAGCCAATGCAATAGAGGTTGGAATGTGTGTGTGTTTGTAGTGGCTCAACCTGAGGGGGAACCTGAACATGTCAAAAAGAGGTTATGGATGACAAAATAATACACAACATTGGACACTGTACTGTAGGTGAACAACATTGGATAGCAGCACTGTACTGTAGGTGAACAATCGTTTGTTTCCTTGTCCTCTGACAAAGACAGAGGCTCTCTCAGTCTACCCCCTCCACCCCAGTCTACCCTCCTCCACCCGTCTACTCCCGTCCACCCCAGTTTACTCTCCTCCACCCGTCTACCCCCCTCCACCCCAGTTTACCCCACTCCACCCCAGTCTACCCCCCTCCACCCCAGCTTATCCCCCACCACCCCAGTCTACCCCCCTCCACCCCAGTCTACCCCCTCCACCACCCCAGCCTACACCCCACCACCCCAGTCTACCCTCCACCACCCCAGTCTACCCTCCACCACCCCAGTTTACCCCACTCCACCCCAGTCTACCCCACTCCACCACCCCAGCCTACACCCCACCACCCCAGTCTACCCCCCACCACCCCAGTCTACCCTCGTCTACCCCCCTACCCAGTCTACCCCACTCCACCCCAGTCTACCCCACTCCACCAGAGTCTACCCTCCACCACCCCAGTCTACCCTCCACCACCCGTCTACCCCCCTCCACCCGTTTACACTCCTCCACCCGTCTACCCCCCTCCACCCCAGTTTACCCCCATCCACCCCAGTTTACCCCACTCCACCCCAGCTTACCCTCCTCCACCCCAGCTTATCCCCCACCACCCCAGTCTACCCCCCTCCACCCCAGTCTACCCCCTCCACCACCCCAGCCTACAGCCCACCACCCCAGTCTACCCTCCACCACCCCAGTCTACCCTCCACCACCCCAGTTTACCCCACTCCACCCCAGTCTACCCCACTCCACCACCCCAGCCTACACCCCACCACCCCAGTCTACACCCCACCACCCCAGTCTACCCTCCACCACCCCAGTCTACCCTCGTCTACCCCCCTACCCAGTCTACCCCACTCCACCCCAGTCTACCCCACTCCACCAGAGTCTACCCTCCACCACCCCAGTCTACCCTCCACCACCCGTCTACCCCCCTCCACCCGTTTACACCCCTCCACCCCAGTTTACCCCCCTCCACCCCAGTTTACCCCAGACCACCCCAGTTTACCCCCCACCACCCCAGTTTACCCCCCACCACCCCAGTTAACCCCCCTCCACCCTAGTCTACCCCCCTCCACCCCAGTCTACCCCCTCCACCCCAGCTTATCCCCCTCCACCCCAGCTTATCCCCCACCACCCCAGCTTATCCCCCACCACCCCAGTCTACCCCACTCCACCCCAGTCTACCCCCTCCACCACCCCAGCCTACACCCCACCACCCCAGCCTACACCCCAGTCTACCCTTCACCACCCCAGTCTACCCTCCACCACCCCAGTCTACACCCCACCACCCCAGTCTACCCTCGTCTACCCCAGTCTACCCCACTCCACCCCAGTCTACACCCCAGACCACCCCAGTTTACCCCCCACCACCCCAGTTTACCCCACTCCACCCCAGTCTACCCTCCTCCACTCCACCCCAGTCTACCCTCCTCCACCCCAGTCTACCCTCCTCCACCCCAGTCTACCCTCCTCCACCCCAGTCTACCCCCTCCACCCCAGTCTACCCCCTCCACCCCAGTCTACCCTCCACCACCCCAGTCTACCCTCCTCCACCCCAGTCTACCCCCCCACCCAGTCTACCCCCGTCTACCCCCCCCCCACCCAGTCTACCCCACTCCACCCCAGTCTACCCACTCCACCAGAGTCTACCCTCCACCACCCCAGTCTACCCCCTCCACCCCAGTCTACCCTCCTTCCACCCCACCATCTCTCTTCAAGCTGTGTGTGCATCCATTTGTAAAAACCCATCTTGTGTGTTGTCATATCATCGGCTGCATGTGATTAGTCAAAAACACAGACGTGAGCACTGGGGCAGCCTCCCTCCCTCCCTCCCTCTCATTCCCTTCCTCCCTCTCTCTCTCTCATTCCCTCCCTCCCATCTCCAGAGAGAGGGATGAGGTGGAGCGAAGGTTCCAGCTGCTTAGCCATGAAGGAGGAGGGGGGATGATGAAGCACCGTCTCTACCCCCACTCCCCTCGCCCCGGCTGGGCAGAGAGCAGCAGCGTGCTGGGGCTGTTGGAGAGAAGGAGCTGGGAGGCTGGATGGATGGAAGCCCTTATGGGTGATACATAAACATGTGTTGTAGCCTGTTTCATGTGAGCTGCATCTGTCTCTGAGGACAGAGGACAGTAAATACAGTGGCATGCTTGAGTTACCACACAATTAGGAGTACATCTTTTTAATTTCCCTTGCTGAGTGACTAGGTGGCGTATTAACTATGGGAGGAAAATGACTGGCTTGCAAACCGGAAGCAATTTATGAAAAAATTAAGAAAAGGATTTGAAAACGAGTCATTATTCACAGCGGTAAACCCTGATAGACACTCATAATTTATCTCCTCAGCACTTAGGATTTTCATTCATTTGAAGGAAACATTGTTGGGAAACATCTCCGAATACTCCCCGTCTCCCCCCTCATGTTCCTCTTACCAGACATTCTAACAGGCGTGCAGGGCGAGCGATGACGATCATTAGCTTCCTAACCAGCTGGGTGACGAAGGTAACCTCCACACTCTCCGAGCGCTCGTGAGCCTAGACATCAACCCAAAGAGGACAGCAGAGTAAGAAGAGCACACCGGTGGTATCAACCATCAGTACAACCTGAAGGGGCTAGAAGATAGTTATTAGTCTACACACTATCACTTGTTTTGTACCCTGCTGCTACTCGCTGTTTATTATCTATGCATAGTCACTTCACCCCTACCTACATGTACAAATGACCTCGACTAACCTGTACCCCCACACATTGACTCGGTACCGGTACCCCCTGTATATAGCCTCGTTATTGTTATTTTATTGTGTTACTTTTTATTATTTTTTACTTTAGTTTATTTGGTCAATATTTTCTTAACTCTTTCTTGAACTGCACTGTTGGTTAAGGATTTAACCAACAGTGCATTTCACAGTAAGGTCTACACTTGTACTCGGCGCATGTGACAAATAAAGTTTGATTTGATAGTTTACACCAGGCATGGGCAACTGGCGGCACCCACCCCTCAGTCAGGGTCTCAACTTACTGTTGAGCGGTACAGTAGAATAGTAGAATACACAAGGTGCAATTTCTACATGTGGTTATGGATCAACAGTTTCTCTCTTGTTATGTCAGTCACGGACAGTCAGTCAATTAGCCACGTCAGCTAACATGTTTTAGATTGGTAAAGTTAGTCTAGCGACCAGCTATCTAAACTTGTAGTAGGCCTAATCATGGCCCAATTACCAACCAGGGTTCCCCCAATTACTTTTTGGGGTCACTTTTTTTTAGGCAGGTAGCTAGACAGGCAGACCAGACAGGCAGCAGAGGCCCCAGGGGCTCAAATCAACCCCTGAATAATTGATGAAGGTAATGAAAGCTGCAAAGTGCTGGAGGTGGATGGAGGAATGGAGGGAGAGGGTGATCTCCTACCTAATGGGGCAGCAGTGGGACTGTCATTCATGCTCACAGCCGCTAATTAACCACACTGTGTGTGTGTGACAGTCTACGTGTATGTGAGAGACAGTCTACGTGTGTGTGAGAGACAGTCTACGTGTGTGTGTGAGACAGTCTACGTGTGTGTGAGAGACAGTCTACGTGTGTGTGAGAGACAGTCTATGTGTGTGTGAGAGAGACAGTCTACGTGTGTGTGAGAGAGACAGTCTACGTGTGTGTGAGAGAGACAGTCTACGTGTGTGTGTGTTTGTGTGTATGTGAGAGACAGTCTACGTGCGTGTGAGAGTCTGTGCGTGTGAGAGACAGTCTATGTGTGTGTGAGAGACAGTCTACGTGTGTGTGTGTGAGAGACAGTCTACGTGTGTGTGAGACAGTCTACGTGTGTGTGAGACAGTCTACGTGCCTGTGAGACAGTCTACGTGCCTGTGAGACAGTCTACGTGCGTGTGAGACAGTCTACGTGCGTGTGAGACAGTCTACGTGCGTGTGAGACAGTCTACGTGCGTGTGAGACAGTCTACGTGCGTGTGAGACAGTCTACGTGCGTGTGAGACAGTCTACGTGCGTGTGAGACAGTCTACGTGCGTGTGAGACAGTCTACGTGCGTGTGAGAAAGTCTACGTGCGTGTGAGACAGTCTACGTGCGTGTGAGAAAGTCTACGTGCGTGAGAGACAGTCTACGTGCGTGAGAGACAGTCTGTGCCTGTGAGATAGTTTGTGTGTGTGAGAGACAGTCTACGTGTGTGAGAGACAGTCTACGTGTGTGTGAGACAGTCTACGTGTGTGTGAGACAGTCTACGTGTGTGTGAGACAGTCTACGTGTGTGTGAGAGACAGTCTACGTGTGTGTGAGAGACAGTCTACGTGTGTGTGAGAGACAGTCTACGTGTGTGTAAGAGACAGTCTACGTGTGTGTGAGAGACAGTCTACGTGTGTGTGAGAGACAGTCTACGTGTGTGTGAGATAGTTTGCGTGTGTGTGAGAGACAGTCGGTGCGTGTGAGAGAGTCTGCGTGTGTGAGAGACAGTCTACGTTTGTGAGAGACAGTCTACGTGTGTGTGAGATAGTGTGTGTGTGTGTGTGTGTGTGAGAAACAGTCTACGTGCGTGTGACAGAGACTGTGCGTGTGAGAGACAGTCTACATTCGTGTGTGTGTTTTTGTGTGTGTGAGAGAACAGTGTTTCTATATTTGATTGTCTTCTAAACTGCCTGTAAGACACTGTAACTGTGAGCGATGGCCAGCCAGCCACAGGACTACCTATGACACACTGTGACCGATGGACAGTGCTGAGCTGAGGTTACCCTGGGGTCCTCCACGGGGCCAGAGGTGGGGGTTGCTATGGTGACAGGTCACTGAGGCCTGGGGTAGAGGTGGACATTAAGGTGGATGAGGTGGTCTCCTGTGAGGTTTTTAATGGTGTCCCTATGCGGGGTGGATTGGATGGCCTGGCTAGAGGAGGGTTACAGTAGTGGCCTGGAGCTCTGACAGGACAGAGACAGACAGAGAGGGAAAAGACAATGAAGAAGAACACTGATGACCACCACTGGCTGACAACACAAACTCACTGACTGCAAGAGAGAGAGCGTTAATGTACGGTGTCAAATATCATACACTGAATTATCGTAGTGAGTTGTGTACCAGACACAATACTTCAACAGGTCTGTGCTCCTTTTCAAGCCAAAAAAGTGAACATATACATTACCGTTGGTTACTTAATGAACAAACTCTCACAATCCCATACCTGTCCCTGACAGATATACCTGTAACAAACCACGATGATCCAGCAGAGACCAGCACCCTGACCTCAATCCAAACATCACCCCCCCAACTGCAAACAGACAGGAGACAAGACCCGAGACTCAACTGGAAAAGCGTTGTGATCCCATGTGAGTGTGCTCCACTCTCTCCTCCAGCGCCTCTGCTCCTCCTCATGTTGCAGCACCTCCTCTTCCTCTAGCCTCCTCTGCCATGACACGCCAGACATTGTCCAGAGAATGAAACAACAGGAAAACAAACGGGATGTTGTCTTTCCAGATCCCTCCTCTCCGGGTACCTGTTCAACGCCTCATCTTCTCCACGGCACGTTCATATCGCCGACACCTGCCGCGCTCCGCTCTGCGCCCCAACCCTGTCGCCCAATTAGTGCCCTGGAGGTGATGTCATCGCACTCCTTCTCTCTGTTCTCTCTTGTTCTGCTACAACGTTCTCTCTGTTCTCTCTTGTTCTGCTACAACGTTCTCTCTTGTTCTGCAACGTTCTCTCTGTTCTCTCTTGTTCTGCTACAACGTTCTCTCTTGTTCTGCTACAACGTTCTCTCTTGTTCTGCTACAACGTTCTCTCTGTTCCGTTCTCCAGATGTGGCCAGAGTGTGGTTGTCGTGGGGTTAATACTCTGTCTGCTGCGCTCTCACACACTAACCACATTTCAACAGGCATCAAGCCCTAACGCGGGATGGTTTAAACAGCCAATCCAAGACCGGAAAACTCCCTGCAGACCCCTCCTTCTATGGCTTCATCCTTCCCTTCGTCCCCCCGTCTCGCTCTCAGTGCACCCCTCCTCCTGGGTGTCTGGGAGAGTCATCCGTCACCCTCGCTGGCTGCTGGGGTGTGAAATTAGAATCAGGGAGAGGAAAGGGAGACACACACCCCAGCTTCGACTGGGGGGGGGGGGGGTGGTACGAGGCCACTGCGAGCAATACTGTCACAGCCCCCCGAGCTAATGAAGATATCACTGACATCACACACCATGGAATGTCCCTGAAACCCTAACACAGACATCACCAACCCGTCTTGTGACTAACATATCGGAGGCAGGTGTGGGGGGGCTGTGCCTCGTATAAACAGAAAGAGAGAGAGGGAGGGATGGAGCGAGGGAGGGATGGAGAGAGGGAGGGAGGGTGTTTATGTGTTTCTGATGGACTAAACGGGTCAAAGTGGCCTCCTGACAGACTTAATGATGATGAGTGAGCACCTTATTGAAACTATATGTGACGGGTGAACAAACATGACTCACATGATTTCTGTCTCCGGTATCTAAATTAACACGAGTTGGACGATATCTTCACTTAATAGATTATTCTAATGGATGTTGGTGAAACTCAGAAAATACCGCTAGAATCCCCCAAATGAAAACACAGTCTACTTACATCTTGCAGTAGTTTCTCCAGGTTCTCCTGCAGTTCGTAAAAGTAGCGTGACGTGATGCAGCCCTCTCGGCTTTTAACCAGGCAGTCTCTGGACAGCTCTATGACCTGGTGATGGATGAAGCTGAGGACCCCGTCGGCCAGGGGCATCACCTTGTCAGGGGCCGAGGACGACAGGAAGTCAGCCAGACGGTCCTCCATTTGAGCCGTGGCCTGGAGGAGGAGGGGGGTAGAAATGAGTCACACATACAGCCCCTACCACATATTACATATTACAATGGAAAAGCCATTTGAAGGACTGTCATAAAATGGTTAATATTTTAATTACAGGTATTTCATTCCTGAATGTATTGATGTCAAATAAGTCATAATAAACAAATGAATAAAGAGTTTGTCCTGGTCGGTCGGTACCTTGGGAAAGCGCTCCTTGTAGACATGGTTCATCATGACGACCTCATGGTCAAAAGAGATGGGTGAGCGACCAGGGCTGAAAGCACACAGACACACAGAGATGAGTGGAGGTCAGTCCTCTGTAGCTCAGTTGGTAGAGCATGGTGCTCGTAGCGCCATGGTAGTGGGTTTGATTCCCGGGACCACCTATATCTAAAATGGATGACTTTATCTAAAGCATGACTTTGTGTCGCTTTGGATAAAAGCATCTGCTAAATGGAATATATTATTATTTTGATATATTAAAAGACTGTAGCTCAGTGGTCTACACCAGTCCAGAGAGACTAGCATTCTGCATGGGAGTAGGGGTCTGTATTCTACACCGGTCCAGAGAGACTAGCATACTGCATGGGAGTAGGGGTCTGTATTCTACACCGGTCCAGAGAGACTAGCATACTGCATGGGAGTAGGGGTCTGTATTCTACACCGGTCCAGAGAGACTAGCATACTGCATGGGAGTAGGGGTCTGTATTCTCCAGTATACACTAGGGCAGGAGGCACCAACGTTTCGTGGCGGGGGACGTTGATGTTATATTTGCGATTGTTTCTACAGATCTAAAACTAGGCATACATGCGTGATGCTTTAGGCTAGAAACAAGCTGTAAAACACCAGATTAAGACGTGACTCTGATGCACATGGGAAGCCAAGCTAGGACCTTCTAATGCACATGAGAAGCCGAGCTAGGACCTTCTAATGCACATGGGAAGCTGAGCTAGGACCTTCTAATGCACATGGGAAGCTGAGCTAGGACCTTCTAAGGCACATGGGAAGCTGAGCTAGGACCTTCTAAGGCACATGGGAAGCTGAGCTAGGACCTTCTAATGCACACGGGAAGCCGAGCTAGGACCTTCTAATGCACATGGGAAGCCGAGCTAGGACCTTCTAATGCACATGGGAAGCCGAGATAGGACCTTCTAATGCACATGGGAAGCCGAGCTAGGTCCTTCTAATGCACATGGGAAGCCGAGCTAGGACCTTCTAATGCACATGGGAAGCCGAGCTAGGACCTTCTAATGCACATGGGAAGCCGAGCTAGGACCTTCTAATGCACATGGGAAGCTGAGCTAGGACCTTCTAATGCACATGGGAAGCTGAGCTAGGACCTTCTCATGTACATGGGAAGCTGAGCTAGGACCTTCTAAAGTCCAGGAGTCAAAGAAATTACACTTTGCTTGGGAAGTACTCTTTTACAATGTGTGACTCTGTCGCTATCAATTGATCTATTCACTTTCTGTAAAAGAGAATATGTATAATTAAATTGATAGTTCATATAAATGATAATAATAAACCATTTGGCAGCGGAATAACATTTGGGGAAATCGGGTCTAAAATGTATTTTCTTTCTCCATTATTATGATTAAATAGTCTACCTAAAACTAGGTAGAATGGCAGGAAATTACCTTCAAAACAACAACATCTTCTAAGGTCCCTTAAATTATAATAAATCTACTGCTGGTTATTTAATATGTCATTTTAAATGTGAAAATGGGGGAAAAGGTTGGGAACCCCTGCACTGGGGAACCAGAAGTCATATATGTCCCTGAGCTGCAGTACAGTGCATTACAGATGGGAGCTGCCAGTCCCACACCTCCAGTACAGCAGGGATTTGGTGTCACTGAGCTCTTAGGTCAGAAACACAGACATCATGGACATAGATACATGGAGGCACACACATGGTAGGGCTGCGCACACACATGGTCCCAGGCACACACAAAGTCCCAGAGCTGATGGCTCTTGAGACCAGGCAGGGGATTTGGCTGTTATGTTCCTGACAGTGTGTCAGTCTGAGGACCATGCCTGTCTGTCTGTCTGGATTTCATACTAGTGAATATCTATGGCTGGAAAAGGCAGTTCACATGGGGAGATGTAGCAGTGATGGCTCCTTCAGTCTGTAGCATCAGCCCTTTCTATGTACCTGTCTCTCTACTCCACCTCTCTTTCACTCCCTCTGTCTCTATTCAATTCAAGGGCTTTATCGGCATGGGAAACACAAGTTAATAAACAAAAATGAAATAAACAATAAAAATTAACAGTAAACTTTACACTCTCTGTCTCTATCCTCCTGTCTCCCCCCTCACTCTCTAGCCCCCTGTCTCTATCCCTCTCTCACTCGCCCCCTCTCCCAATTCTGGCTAGCAGGAAGACATGAAGACAATGGGAACAACCCTGACCTTTCTGTCTCTTACTCACACCAACCACCTCCACAGAGAATAAGCTGAGGATCTGTCTAAAGCAATGAGGCGACTCCCTTCTCAGACACGGTGTGTGAGAGAGAGACTCTAATCTGAGCAGCTGTGTTGTAAAGTGGTGTAATGGAAGCGGTGAGGGAATGCTAGGGGCCACAGATGTGACCGTATGTGTGAGTCATCCGTCTCTCTTCTGGTCATGTGACCAGGGGGATGAGGTAATGCCTATCCATCGACAGCTTGCTTGTCCTATTAACCAGTCTATAACATATTAACCAGTCTATACCATATTAACCAGTCTATACCATATTAACCAGTCTATAACATATTAACCAGTCTATAACATATTAACCAGTCTATAACATATTAACCAGTCTATACCATATTAACCAGTCTATACCATATTAACCAGTCTATAACATATTAACCAGTCTATAACATATTAACCAGTCTATAACATATTAACCAGTCTATAACATATTAACCAGTCTATAACATATTAACCAGTCTATACCATATTAACCAGTCTATAACATATTAACCAGTCTATAACATATTAACCAGTCTATAACATATTAACCAGTCTATAACATATTAACCAGTCTATAACATATTAACCAGTCTATAACATATTAACCAGTCTATAACATATTAACCAGTCTATAACATATTAACCAGTCTATAACATATTAACCAGCCTAATTGAATGAGAACACACTGAATGTGACATATGAGGTCAACTTCATAGAGGTGGTTATCATCGTGCCAACACACACACACACACACACACACACACACACACACACACACACACACACACACACACACACACACACACACACACACACACACACACACACACACACACACACACACACACACACACACACACACACACACACACACACACACACACACACACACACACACACACAATTGTGGGTCAAAGTAGACTCTTAAGACTCTTGCCAGAAGGTAAGCTTCTCAGAATATATTCTAATGCATTAGGCTCTTTGCTTCTCACACAAACACGAGAGCAAGCACAACACACTAATTAGCTGTCCGTCTGTCTCTCTACTTTTATTAATACATATATGTCAATCATCAAAACGAAGTGAGGAGAAACATTCTCAGCTCTGAGTCCTGCCACACACACACACCTGTCTTTTTATATAAAACATTTCACTCAGAAACACAATCACTGCTGCCACGGTAACCAAAGGTTAGCTCTGACAGAGATTGATGCATAGCCAGAGGCTGAGTCATAAATACTCAAATAAGATATTTTCAAACCCCCCCCGTTCCGTTGTGTGAGAGTGGAGTGTCTTTGAGTGATTTGTGGCGTTATTGAATACAGCTCCCATCAAACAAGCTGCTAATAGAATCACGAAGGTCCTGAGAATGAATAACATCGGACAAAGGCTCATTCGAAAATGAAATATTTCTCCCATAACGCAACATCAAAATCACCTTCAGGCCATCTTCAAAAAAATATGTTTCATAATAATATGAGAAACGACCTTGAACACAGACTCTCATTAACTTGTGGGAGGAAAGAGTTTTGTCTGAAGCCTTGTATCTACAGTAAAAAGTGAATCAGAGAGAAAGATGATAAATGAAGTGAATCAGAGAGAAAGATGATAATTGAAGTGAATCAGAGAGAAAGATGATAAATGAAGTGAATCAGAGAGAAAGATGATAAATGAAGTGAATCAGAGAGAAAGATGATAATTGAAGTGAATCAGAGAGTAAGATGATAAATGAAGTGAATCAGAGAGAAAGATGATAATTGAAGTGAATCAGAGAGTAAGATGATAAATGAAGTGAATCAGAGAGTAAGATGATAAATGAAGTGAATCAGAGAGTAAGATGATAAATGAAGTGAATCAGAGAGAAAGATGATAAATGAAGTGAATCAGAGAGAAAGATGATGAATGCAGTGAATCAGAGAGAAAGATGATAAATAAAGTGCATCAGAGAGAAAGATGATAAATGAAGTGAATCAGAGAATAAGATGATAAATGAAGTGAATCAGAGAGTAAGATAATAAATGAAGTGAATCAGAGAGAAAGATGATAAATAAAGTGAATCAGAGAGAAAGATGATAAATGAAGTGAATCAGAGAGTAAGAGGGGGAGAGAAAAGAGAGAGAGGGTAAGATTGGCATAACACCAGTGAGGAGGGCAACTGGGGAAATGAAGAACCTAATTGAGCGTGCCAGAGAAAAGGAGGGGGGGCTGTCTGTGTGAGAGGCAGGAAGGTGTGTGTGTGAGGAGGGGGGGGGGGGGGGGGTGACGTAAATGCCTCAGAGCCCCGTTGGATGAGACTATAATAATATGGATAATACTGTAGATTCAATAGGGGTACACGCAAAATGAAGGGTCTGTGTGTCTGTCTCTGTGTGTGTGTCTGTGAGGCCATATGGCTCTGTGCTGTTCATTATAACAGGACCCACAGCTGGATATGACAAACCTACGATGGATGAACATGTTGAGCTCATTTCTACAACTCCTGAAGAATGAGTGAGGGGTGAGAGAGAGAGAGCCAGGACAGGAGAAGAACCACAGCTGTCATCACTTTCAGTATGGCAGATAATAAGGCCATGAAATTAGCATATGATTGCTTCCTTCTTTATTTCTCTAATCATAATTAGCTGGTCTGAGACTCATCTTTGCATTTTCTTTCTCACTCCCTCTGGTGCACGCGCTCTCTCTCTCTCTTTCACTCGCTCTCCCTCACCTCATCTGCTTCCTTCACTTTCCAGCACCCTTTCTCTCCCTTACCATAGCAATCACCCTTATTCAAGCCCACCCCTTCATCCCGCTCTCCTCTAAAGCCTCTATCTCTCCCCTACCATTCACCCCCTCTCTCTCTCTCATTCTCTATCTCTCCCCTACCATTCACCCCCCCCTCTCTCTCATTCTCCATCTCTCCCCTACCATTCACCCCCTCTCTCTCTCTCATTCTCTATCTCTCCCCTACCATTCACCCCCTCTCTTCCCATCTCTCTCTCATTCTCTATCTCTCCCTCTCCTCAGATGATTATACAGTACAGTCATACAGCAGAGAGAGACATTTGTAAAGGGCTGGTAATGATCTTCTTTCTCACACCTTGCTAGCTCATCTAATATTCATAGATCTTATTCTGCTAGCTGGCCTGAAAGGCAGGCAGTGTTTTCCACTAGCGCCGGCTGTCGGCAATACAGCCGATACAGACTAATTTTCAAGCCAGGTACTTTTTTCCACTTAAATTAACTAGGCTACTTTTCAATTCACTACAACAACAAAAAAGTATTAAAAAAAGTATCCAGAGCCCTCTCCCGCTAGAATGTGGTTGCAGTCTAATTTCTTACACGGAGGAAGAGAGCATGAATTTGCAGGTCCAATATAATGTGAGGGAATTTGCACATACCATATAATGAGTGGATTATACCATGTAATCCACTCAGCCAATTGTTTTCTGGCACATTCCTTTATTTTCTTTCACATGCAGGATCTGACATTAACGATGGCCCGTGGCCAGTAAAAGCATGTGTTGGGCCAGTGCATTTTTACATTCCAGTTCAACATTTACCTGCCTTCAATCTATTCACTGAGCTTGTTTCTTTTAGGGAAAGTGAATTACAAAAGTAAACTAATAGTGAACAGACTAGCAATATGCTGGCTACTGTTGATAGTCTGCACAAAGAAAGATACAAAAAGACACAGGGCATTCCGCTTGACTAGCTTGTTACTGAAGCCGTGTCGATGGGTGTTTCTCAAAATGCACACCACCGGGCTCTGAGCACGCAAATTAGAGGGTCGGAGTATGAGTCCAAATCAAGAGGAAGGCACTTCTCAAATGTGTACGCCGTTTGTACATATTTTGAAGCATGCATCGATGCAAGCTTCAACAGAAAGTATATGCACAGAAATATGTCGCAACCACGTAAAAAGGTTACTAAAATGTATTGAAATCAATGGCGGACATCAATTGAGCTGAAGCGAGAGAAAATAGACTCCGACTTTGGAATGAAATGTTGCATATTCACATCTCATATGTTGCCTGAATGCAATATTTTATCTTGATACGTTAATAAATACATGCCGTGTTAATTTTGGCATGTTTACCTGCCTACAATACCGACTGTAGTTTGCGCAGGTCGCAAGCCCATAGTAAGTCAATAGGGCTAACTGGCTAACTACTACTGTTAGTTTGGCTAACTACTACTGTTAGTTAGCCAGATAGCCACACATAATTATTAGCCAACTACCCACAAAGAATTTTCATCTACCTTGCAAACATTAGTTAGTTTAACAGGCAAAAATGACCTATCTGGTTAGCTACATTATTACGATTCACATATAGCTAGCTGATAGTTATGAAGTAAAACATCTGCTTTGCGTATATATTGTTTTGTCTCTATTGCCATTGTCCTGGCTGGAATGGGTAAGTCCATTGTAAATCAATAGGGCTAACTGGCTAGTAGCTAGTCACGAAGAATTGGTAGCTAGCTATCCACGAAAAATGTACATCTACTTTGCATAACATTAGTTTTAGGTCATTTTGATTATTACGATTCACGGTAGTATACATATAGAAAAACACCCCGATATCTCTTTTGGAACATTTGTCTTAAAGGGTCAGCGTCCTATTTTCAAATCTCAAAATGACCTACTTCAGAAACAAAAATGAATGCAATTAATACAATGCAATTCTAAAGAATATATGACTTGGATACCTAAATTATATTACGCAGATTTTAATACATATCATAATAACCAAATGTAACTTATTAATATCTGAATATAGAGAGGAAGCATGCCAACCTATAGGCCCTGCATCACCCCAATCCACTCAAGAACTACACCATGTCCGGACCAGTAGAAATTCTGTTTGGGCCAGTAGATTTTTGCTCAACTGGTTGGGGCCAGTGAGAAAAAAAGTTAGCATTGGACCCTGGTGTGTTTCATACGAAGCCATGGAGGATATTTAGTGTGTTTCATATGCAGCCATGGAGGATATTTAGTGTGTTTCATATGCAGCCATGGAGGATATTTAGTGCTTCATATGCAGCCAAGGAGGATATTTAGTGTGTTTCATATGCAGCCATGCAGGATATTTAGTGTGTTTCATATGCAGCCATGCAGGATATTTAGTGTGCTTCATACGCAGCCATGCAGGATATTTAGTGTGCTTCATACGCAGCCATGGAGGATATTTAGTGTGTTTCATACGCAGCCATGCAGGATATTTAGTGTGCTTCATACGCAGCCATGGAGGACATTTAGTGTGTTTCATACGCAGCCATGGAGGATATTTAGTGTGTTTCATATGCAGCCATGGAGGATATTTAGTGTGCTTCATATGCAGCCATGCAGGATATTTAGTGTGCTTCATATGCAGCCATGCAGGATATTTAGTGTGTTTCATACGCAGCCATGGAGGATATTTAGTGCTTCATATGCAGCCAAGGAGGATATTTAGTGTGCTTCATATGCAGCCATGCAGGATATTTAGTGTGTTTCATACGCAGCCATGGAGGATATTTAGTGCTTCATATGCAGCCATGGAGGATATTTAGTGTGCTTCATACGCAGCCATGGAGGATATTTAGTGTCCTTCATACGCAGCCATGCAGGATATTTAGTGTGCTTCATATGCAGCCATGCAGGATATTTAGTGTGCTTCATACGCAGCCATGGAGGATATTTAGTGTGCTTCATATGCAGCCAAGGAGGATATTTAGTGTGCTTCATATGCAGCCATGCAGGATATTTAGTGTGCTTCATATGCAGCCATGCAGGATATTTAGTGTGCTTCATACGCAGCCATGCAGGATATTTAGTGTGTTTCATATGCAGCCATGGAGGATATTTAGTGTGCTTCATATGCAGCCATGCAGGATATTTAGTGTGCTTCATACGCAGCCATGGAGGATATTTAGTGTGCTTCATATGCAGCAATGCAGGATATTTAGTGTGCTTCATACGCAGCCATGCAGGATATTTAGTGCTTCATATGCAGCCATGCAGGATATTTAGTGCTTCATATGCAGCCATGGAGGATATTTAGTGCTTCATATGCAGCCATGGAGGATATTTAGTGCTTCATATGCAGCCATGGAGGATATTTAGTGCTTCATATGCAGCCAAGGAGGATATTTAGTGTGCTTCATATGCAGCCATGCAGGATATTTAGTGTGCTTCATACGCAGCCATGGAGGATATTTAGTGCTTCATATGCAGCCATGCAGGATATTTAGTGCTTCTAATGCAGCCATGCAGGATATTTAGTGTGTTTCATACGCAGCCATGGAGGATATTTAGTGTGCTTTCATTGACGAACAGCAAGCTTGACTAGTTTATAAAAAGCGTTGAACTGACTGAATAAAGTCGATCTCACGTATCCTTCCCATTCATAAATCATACAACGTAGTTATATGTCCAGGACAAGTAAACAAAAGATCTGGTTTCTATTTTCAATATGAAGTCCATCAGGACTTGCGAGACACGTTAAAGTGAGTGACTCGTCAGTAGCTTACCGAATTGCATTGGTAAGAGAGCTTTCATTTGGCTCCCTAATTTGCAAACTGTTAGGCTATTTGATGATCATCTGCAGATAAATTATGAAAACATTCGATGAAGATGGTGAATCCTCCTCAGAGCAGGAACAATAAGCAGGCTAGTGGAGAGATAGCCTCACTGGTCCAAAATAGGATAAAAGAAAACAGATTGAATTGTTTTAAAAGCTAATGATACCTATATGGTATTTTCAAAGATATTGATATACAGTACCAATCAAAAGTTTGGACACACATACTCATTCCAGGGTTTTTCTTTATTTTTTACATTGTAGAATAATAGTGAAGACATCAAAACTATGAAATAATACATATGGAATCATGTAGTAACCAAAAAAGTGTTGAACAAATCCAAATATATTTTATATTTGAGATTCTTCAAAGCAGCCACCCTTTGCATTGATGACAGCTTTGGACACTCTTGGCATTCTCTCAACCAGCATCATGAGGTAGTCACCTGGAATGCATTTCAATTAACAGGTGTGCCTTGTTAAAAGATCATTTGTGGAATTTCTTTCCTTCTTAATGCGTTTAAGCATATCAGTTGTGTTGTGACAAGGTAGAGGTGGTATACAGAAGATAGCCCTATTTGGTAATAGACCAAGTCCATATTATGTCAAGAACAGCTCAAATAAGCAAAGAGAAACGACAGTCCATCATTACTTTAAGACACGAAGGTCAGTCAATCCGGAAAATGTATTCAAGTGCAGTTGCAAAAACCATCAAGCGCTATGATGAAACTGGCTCTCATGAGGACCGCCATGAGGACTGCTGCAGACGATATGCTCATTAGAGTTACCAGCCTCAGAAATTGCAGCCCAAATAAATGCTTCACAGAGTTCAAGTAACAGACACATCTCAACATCAACTGTTCAGAGGAGACTGCGTGAATCAGGCCTTCATGGTCGAATTGCTGCAAAGAACCCACTACTAAAGGACACTAATGAGAAGAAGAGACTTGCTTGGGCCAAGAAACACAAGCAACGGACATTAGACCGGTGAAAAGTCCAAATTTGAGATTTTTGGTTCCAACCGCGGTGTCTTTGTGAGACGCGGAGTAGGTGAACGGATGATCTCTGCATGTGTGATTCCCACTGTGAAGCATGGAGGAGGTGGTGTGATGGTGCTTTGCTGGTGACACTGTCAGTGATTTATTTAGGATTCAAGGCACACTTAACCAGCATTTGTTTTTCAACTGGACAATGACCCAAATCACCAGGCTGTGTAAGGGCTATTTGACCAATAAGGAAAGTGATGGAGTGCTGCATCAGATGACCTGGCCTTCACAATCACCCGACCTCAACCCAATTGAGATGGTTTGGGATGAGTTGGACCGCAGAGAATCTCAAATATAAACTATAACTACACTTTTTTGGTTACTACATGATTCCATATGTGTTATATCATAGTTTTGATGTCTTCACTATTATTCTATGAGGTAGAAAATAGTAAAAATAAAGAAAAGTCCTTGAATGAGTAGGTGTCCAAACATTTGACTGGTACTGTATATGCTAGCTATATCAAAGATATTGATCTAGATCTACTGATTACATCAAAGTGTTGACAATGGAGTAATCAACTGCTGCTTTCTGTGTAGCAAAGCCCATGTTAAACACCGGCTTCATTCTTCTATCACACCTGTACTGCAGAAAGCTGAGAAAATGCCTCTTAAAAGAAAGCTTGAAGCCTGTGGATGTCAGCAGTTTTATATGATATTGTACAACAGCTGCTATAACTAACACTGTAAAAGTATGATCCCCCCCAAAAAAATGGTGTTGTTTCCTGATTGAAAATACAATCTGGTTGAAAATACAATCTAGTATTAGAATGTACCAGAGGCCACCAAAATGGAGCTTGTTCGGTAAAAATGTTGTAACGACCCCCCCCAGCCCAGGTGAGCCTGTATGGCTACTCCACGTGCTTGGGGACAACACTGAGGAAGGCCAATACTGAGTACATTCAGAGAGAGATACAGCCTATCTAGGGCTGTGACCATACCGGTATCCAATACTGAGTACATTCAGAGAGAGATACAGCCCATCTAGGGCTGTGACCATACCGGTATCCAATACTGAGTACATTCAGAGAGAGATACAGCCCATCTAGGGCTGTGACCATACCGGTATCCAATACTGAGTACATTCAGAGAGAGATACAGCCCATCTAGGGCTGTGACCATACCGGTATCCAATACTGAGTACATTCAGAGAGAGATACAGCCCATCTAGGGCTGTGACCATACCGGTATCCAATACTGAGTACATTCAGAGAGAGATACAGCCCATCTAGGGCTGTGACCATACCGGTATCCAATACTGAGTACATTCAGAGAGAGATACAGCCCATCTAGGGCTGTGACCATACCGGTATCCAATACTGAGTACATTCAGAGAGAGATACAGCCCATCTAGGGCTGTGACCATACCGGTATCCAATACTGAGTACATTCAGAGAGAGATACAGCCTATCTAGGGCTGTGACCATACCAGTATCCAAATATTTTTTCCATGGCAAAAATGAAAACATGAAGCAGACTAAATGCTTTGGTCCTTTAAAAACCTTCTGTATGTAACATATTGTGTTCTATAGTTTGGAAAATAAATAAATGTGACTCTGGATGACAACATAATGTTTGTTTTGTTCTGTGTTTTGTTTCCTTGCCATGATACTAAAAATGATCGAGATACGGGTATTGTCCCAGCCTACTATAGAATGTAGGAGTTGAGGGGCTAGGCCTCTCTCTGTGTCATATAGAGGTCTTAACACCAAACCTCATGAAGTGTTTCCCTTATATAATACCAAAATAGACACTTTCTGTTCTCCATTCATGAGGATAGAGTGAGATAGAAGGAGAGTGTGAGTTCTTCATCCTCACAGAAGGATGGAAGGAGAGGAAAGGTTTAGACTGGCAGCAGCAGGTCATGTCAGGACAGGGTGGCATCAGCTGAGATGACACCAGAACTGGCACCTCTCAGATCTCACAGAAGGCAGAGTCTGTGACAGACAGACAAACTGACTGAGATAGATAACCTCTGGCAATGACCAAACACTGACAGACGCAGACAGAAAGAGACAGGAAAGGGAGACAGGGAGGGAGATACATGGAGTGTGAGAAAGAGAAAGAGGTGGAGAGACAGAGAATTGTAGAACAGAGAGAGTGACAGAGGGAGAGACTGAAAGAGACAGACAGACAGACAGAGAGAGAGAGAGAGAGAGAGAGGGAGAGAAAGATAGAGGGAACGGGCGTGATGGGTAGAGACAGAGGAGACTGAGGTAGGCTGGGTCGATAGAAAGGTGAGAGACGCCACAGTGAAGAGATCACTGTCAAATCAAATCAAATTTTATTGGTCACATACATATATTTATCAGATGTTATTGCGGGTGTAGTGAAATGCTTGTGTTCCGAGCTCCAATCACTCACAAGCCACATGTCAATGACCCTTTTGACTATCAGTTAAATATAGGCCTTTAGGTTTAATACCTTTCTGTACTGCAGTTACACAGGCAGCCCTACTGCCAACCAGGCAGTCAGCCAGTCAGCCAGCCAGCCAGTCAGCCAGCCAGCCAGCCAGGTGAGTTCTGTCTGTGGTCTGCCGTGTACAGATAGGGAGGCTTGGGGTATAGGGTGGGCACTGGGCCGTGTACTGGGTACATGATCGTTAGAGTCTCTGGGTGTCCTGTCCTACCTGAGGCTGCGTGAGCGGGGGCGCATGGGCGAGTGTCGTTCATCCTCGTCTGTGATGCTCTCGGAGCTGAAGTGCTTGGTGAGGAAGTGCAGCTCGTCCGCCGTGGGCTGGAAGGGCAGCTGGTGCAGCTTCTCCTGGGATGAACAGGATGACTGTGAGAAGCAGAGAGGGAGGGATTACAAGGGCAGAAGAGCCGGGCACTAGTAGCGGCTAACTGCTAAAAGGAGGGATTACAGGAGCAGAAGAGCCAAGTAGCTAGTAGCGGCTAACTGCTGGAGGGAGGGATTACAGGAGCAGAAGAGCCTAGTAGCGGCTTACTGCTGGAGGGAGGGATTACAAGAGCAGAAGAGCCAAGTAGCTAGTAGCGGCTTACTGCTGGAGGGAGGGATTACAAGACCAGAAGAGCCTAGTAGCTAGTAGCGGCTAACTGCGGGAGGGAGGGATTACAAGAGCAGAAGAGCCTAGTAGCTAGTAGCGGCTTACTGCTGGAGGGAGGGATTACAAGAGCAGAAGAGCCTAGTAGCTAGTAGCGGCTTACTGCTGGAGGGAGGGATTAAAAGAGCAGAAGAGCCAAGTAGATAGTAGCGGCTAACTGCATGAAGGGAGGGATTACAAGAGCAGAAGAGCCTAGTAGCTAGTAGCGGCTAACTGCTAAAGGGAGGGATTACAGGAGCAGAAGAGCCTAGTAGCTAGTAGTGGGTAACTGCTGGAGGGAGGGATTACAAGAGCAGAAGAGCCAAGTAGCGGCTAACTGCTGGAGGGAGGGATTACAAGAGCAGAAGAGCCTAGTAGCTAGTAGCGGCTAACTGCTAAAGGGAGGGATTACAGGAGCAGAAGAGCCTAGTAGCTAGTAGTGGGTAACTGCTGGAGGGAGGGATTACAAGAGCAGAAGAGCCAAGTAACAGCTAACTGCTAAGGGAGGGATTACAGGAGCAGAAGGGCCGAGTAGCTAGTAGCGGCTAACTGTTGGAGGGAGGGATTACAAGGGGAGAAGAGCCGGGTAGCTAGTAGCCCAGCGACTAACTGCTACTGTGAATGTTAACTCCTGGCTAAGGTAGTGTGCTCTGCTCTCTACTGGGCCGTTGTGAATGAACAAACTTTGGAGAATTTTAAATGGGGATGACTGTCTGTTAAACATTTAGACTGTACATTAGGGGTTACGGAGGTATTGGTGCTCCTTTGAGTAGGATAAAAAATATTCAGAGCTAATTTAACCTGAATCTATAATGAGGTTATATGAGCTCCTCTGAGCTGGTGAGTAGCAGGAAGCCTTCAGGCTTCTCATCAACATGAGGAAGAGGCTGTGTGTGCCAGACATCAGTCAGACTAACAATATGAGTAACGGTGAGACTAACAGTCAGACTAACGGTGAGACTAACAGTCAGACTAACGGTGAGACTAACAGTCAGACTAACGGTGAGACTAACAGTCAGACTAACTGTGAGACTAACGGTGAGACTAACAGTCAGGATACACACACAAAAACATTCTACACGCACACACACACGCACGCACGCACGCACACACACACACACACACACACACACACACACACACACACACACACTCACTGAGACAGTGGAGCTGGGTGTGTTAGTGCCATATCCAGAGGAGGGAAGTGAGGCCAGAGACCAGCGTCTGCCATCCGTCCTGAGAAAGAGAGAAACAGAGAGGATGGCAGGGGTTAATGTCAGTTCCTGGGTTTACTATGAAAGGCTTGATGGAGCCATGGTACCAACCAAACATAGTAGAATGTCTTGTGTTACTAGCTCCAACAGGGCAGTAGAATGGCTTGTGTTACTAGCTCCAACAGTACAGTATAATGTCTTGTGTTACTAGCTCCAACAGTACAGTAGAATGCATTGTGTTACTAGCTCCAACAGTACAGTAGAATGCATTGTGTTACTAGCTCCAACAGTACAGTATAATGTCTTGTGTTACTAGCTCCAACAGTATAGTATAATGTCTTGTGTTACTAGCTCCAACAGTACAGTAGAATGCATTGTGTTACTAGCTCAAACAGTATAGTAGAATGCATTGTGTTACTAGCTCCAACAGTATAGTATAATGTCTTGTGTTACTAGCTCCAACAGTATAGTAGAATGCATTGTGTTACTAGCTCAAACAGTATAGTAGAATGCATTGTGTTACTAGCTCCAACAGTACAGTAGAATGTCTTGTGTTACTAGCTCCAACAGTGCAGTCGAATGCATTGTGTTACTAGCTCAAACAGTATAGTAGAATGCATTGTGTTACTAGCTCCAACAGTACAGTATAATGTCTTGTGTTACTAGCTCCAACAGTATAGTAGAATGCATTGTGTTACTAGCTCCAACAGTACAGTATAATGTCTTGTGTTACTAGCTCCAACAGTACAGTAGAATGCATTGTGTTACTAGC
Source organism: Salvelinus fontinalis (assembly GCF_029448725.1). Taxonomy (NCBI): domain Eukaryota; kingdom Metazoa; phylum Chordata; class Actinopteri; order Salmoniformes; family Salmonidae; genus Salvelinus; species Salvelinus fontinalis. The sequence goes on along the minus strand of NC_074678.1, from coordinate 6,195,630 downwards.
TCCAACAGTACAGTATAATGTCTTGTGTTACTAGCTCCAACAGTACAGTATAATGTCTTGTGTTACTAGCTCCAACAGTACAGTATAATGTCTTGTGTTACTAGCTCCAACAGTATAGTAGAATGCATTGTGTTACTAGCTCCAACAGTACAGTATAATGTCTTGTGTTACTAGCTCCAACAGTACAGTATAATGTCTTGTGTTACTAGCTCCAACAGTATAGTAGAATGTCTTGTGTTACTAGCTCCAACAGTACAGTATAATGTCTTGTGTTACTAGCTCCAACAGTACAGTATAATGTCTTGTGTTACTAGCTCCAACAGTATAGTAGAATGCATTGTGTTACTAGCTCCAACAGTACAGTAGAATGCATTGTGTTACTAGCTCCAACAGTATAGTAGAATGCATTGTGTTACTAGCTCCAACAGTACAGTATAATGTCTTGTGTTACTAGCTCCAACAGTACAGTATAATGTCTTGTGTTACTAGCTCCAACAGTATAGTAGAATGTCTTGTGTTACTAGCTCCAACAGTATAGTAGAATGTCTTGTGTTACTAGCTCCAACAGTATAGTAGAATGTCTTGTGTTACTAGCTCCAACAGTACAGTAGAATGTCTTGTGTTACTAGCTCCAACAGTACAGTAGAATGTCTTGTGTTACTAGCTCCAACAGTATAGTAGAATGTCTTGTGTTACTAGCTCCAACAGTATAGTAGAATGTCTTGTGTTACTAGCTCCAACAGTATAGTAGAATGTCTTGTGTTACTAGCTCCAACAGTACGGTATAATGTCTTGTGTTACTAGCTCCAACAGTACAGTAGAATGTCTTGTGTTACTAGCTCCAACAGTATAGTAGAATGTCTTGTGTTACTAGCTCCAACAGTGCAGTCGAATGTCTTGTGTTACTAGCTCCAACAGTATAGTAGAATGTCTTGTGTTACTAGCTCCAACAGTACAGTAGAATGCATTGTGTTACTAGCTCCAACAGTACAGTAGAATGCATTGTGTTACTAGCTCCAACAGTAAAGTAGAATGTCTTGTGTTATTAGCTCCAACAGTACAGTATAATGTCTTGTGTTACTAGCTCCAACAGTACAGTAGAATGCATTGTGTTACTAGCTCCAACAGTACAGTAGAATGTCTTGTGTTACTAGCTCAAACAGTACAGTAGAATGTCTTGTGTTACTAGCTCCAACAGTACAGTAGAATGTCTTGTGTTACTAGCTCCAACAGTATAGCATAATGTCTTGTGTTACTAGCTCGAACAGTACAGTAGAATGTCTTGTGTTACTAGCTCCAACAGTAGAGTAGAATGTCTTGTGTTATTAGTTCCAACAGTACAGTAGAATGTCTTGCAAATACAACACAAAAACACACACAAAATGATCACGGCAAGAAATCAGGAAATAACAACCCACAGTAGATACATTACAGTGAGCATGTGTCAGAATCCACAATATAAATACGTGCTGTGTTCAGACAGTATATCATTTGGATAGAAAATGGTATGTTCAGTAGTAGGTATATTTGGATGAGCTATGTGGAGAATACAATATATACAAAGTCTGCAAACACATGCAAGCAAACACACACGGACACAAGCCAGCAACACACACACACAGACAATGAATGATGAATATGAGATGAAATTAAGCTGTTTTGTATTACAGTCCTAGTTAAAGGGTAGTTCCATGCAGGCTTGGGATGACCATACTTCTTTAGGGACTCTAGGGCATCACAAATCCATGGATACGTTTACTGTAAAAACAGCAACACAAACGGACTGCTCTGCTCTGCTCAACAAGACATGGAGCCGTTTCAGGGCCCGTATCCACAAAGCATCTCCCAGGAGTGCTGCTCTAGGATCAGTTTAGCCTTTTAGATTATAATGAATACGATTATATGGACAGATCCTAGAACATCACTGCTACTAGAACTTCTCTGGGGCCCTGGTGTGTCCATGCAGGGCAGAGGACATGGGATAGAGTAGAAGGTGGAGGTGAAAGGTCAAAGGTTACCTGTCAGCCCTGTGCCCGTGACTGTGTGGGAGAGAGGATAGTGTGTTAGCTCTACAAACCCACTGGCTTTGTGATGAGCAACGCAGAACCATTTCATTTCAGATATCCTGATTTATCACACTTCACCACTGTGTGGCACTGTTGCGTCAGGTTAATTTTCCTGTCTCCCTGATTTACCGATTCAGAGCAGAAGCAGAAGTGTTATCTATCTCCCATACAGAAGACAGGTTGTTTCATTTTACTAGCACATGGCATATCTGTCTTCTTGTCTAGAAGGACTGATGAAACTTACTTATTAGAATCCTTTTCATCTGGAGTTGTGCTTAACTCCTCTCAGGCTCTCTATTTCTAGTTCTGTAATTACACCTCCTATTCAAAGCCTGTGAATGATAAGAGGATATTAAACTAGGCTTCAACCCTTCAGATGATCTGGGTTTGATTAGCCAGCCTGTCAATTATCATTTAAAAAAGAGGAGCACGGAGCTGCTGTGAGTATTAGCCATGGGAGGAGTTCAAGAAAAAAGCTTAACTGGGCTTGGGGAAACGGTCTCTTCTGTGGGGTGCAGGCGACTGTCAATCAGCATTATGGCTCAAATGACAGAACGAGGTAATAATCCCTTCTCCCTAGCAAACCACTGTATATACAGAGATAAGACGATCAGACACATTAAGTCATGTGATCCCAGTGAGTTAACCCCTTGACCCCAGGCTCACCTGCGAGCTGGAACGAAGGAGAAGTGTGCTGCCGTGTTGGGGGAGAAGTTTCTGGGGCTGTCCAGGGGGCTGCTCCCTGGGAGAAGTAGATTGAAAGACAATGATTAAATGCAAGAGGAAGCAAAAAGCTCAGCTCTAGACCTAGTTATTTAGGTGTAAAGGCCATAAAATCCCCTTACATAGTCATATCACTGATATCACTGATGTGTGTAACAAGGTTGTGAACCTACACAATAGATTACCCAAGATAATATTCCTTTCCGCTAAGAACCACGTCAAGGAGAACCTAGCATGACACATGGACAACAGAAATAACCCAACAACACAATCACACAGGTTACATAAAAACACTCAACCTTTATTAGCATGTGAAAAGGGACTGCAATCAATTGTTCTGACATCCCTGTGTGTGTATTGCATAGTACGTACATCCCCCCCCTCCTTCACCCAACGGTAAACAGCAAATACATTCCCCCATCACGCCTCCCTCTCCTCTGCCTTCCTACTTTCCGACAGGATAATAGGAGTCTTTTATAGATAACAAAGCTCCTGATGCAGTGTTTTAATTTAGCCAGGGACAGGCCCGAGGAGATGATGTGAGGAGGAGGACCCAGATGAGACGGAGACGAGAGTGCTTAATGACTGGGCTGCTAATCGTCTGGCTGCTTCTTCACAGCAACAACAGCAGCAGTAGAATCAGAGAGATGAGATGAATGAGAGAAATAAGAGCATTTAAAGCCAATTACAGAGAGGAAGGAGATGTAGACAAACAAGCTACTCTTCCAGTAGCCACAGAACACATCATCATTACTGTCTTTAATTAATACTGCAGAAGGGACAGAGAAAGAAAATGATGGAGAGAGAATAGGAAGATAGAGAGGAGGCACAAGAAAGGAAGATAGAGAGAGGAGGCATGAGGTTGAATAAACTCTCTGGGGTTCGAGTCTATATAGAACCCTCTGTCTGCTAGTTAGCCTACACTGTGTGTAACAACCTGCTCAACATAGAGGAAACCTGGGGTTCGGGTCTATATAGAACCCTCTGTCTGCTAGTTAGCCTACACTGTGTGTAACAACCTGCTCAACATAGAGGAAACCTGGGGTTCGGGTCTATATAGAACCCTCTGTCTGCTAGTTAGCCTACACTGTGTGTAACAACCTGCTCAACATAGAGGAAACCTGGGGTTCGGGTCTATATAGAACCCTCTGTCTGCTAGTTAGCCTACACTGTGTGTAACAACCTGCTCAACATAGAGGAAACCTGGGGTGTGCGTAACAACCTGCTCAACATAGAGGAAACCTGGGGTGTGTGTAACAACCTGCTCAACATAGAGGAAACCTGGGGTGTGTGTAACAACCTGCTCAACATAGAGGAAACCTGGGGTGTGTGTAACAACCTGCTCAACATAGAGGAAACCTGGGGTGTGTGTAACAACCTGCTCAACATAGAGGAAACCTGGGGTGTGCGTAACAACCTGCTCAACATAGAGGAAACCTGGGGTGTGTGTAACAACCTGCGCAACATAGAGGAAACCTGGGGTGTGCGTAACAACCTGCTCAACATAGAGGAAACCTGGGGTGTGCGTAACAACCTGCTCAACATAGAGGAAACCTGGGGTATGTGTAACAACCTGCTCAACATAGAGGAAACCTGGGGTGTGTGTAACAACCTGCTCAACATAGAGGAAACCTGGGGTGTGTGTAACAACCTGCTCAACATAGAGGAAACCTGGGGTGTGTGTAACAACCTGCTCAACACGGAAAAGCCGAATCTGCTCCATATACTGTAAATCACCCCAATAAATCTGAAAAGTGGGACAGGGGGAAATGGAGGTGGGGGGGTGAAACATGGTGCACTTCCTGCTCTCACCATTCACCGGGTGGGGAAGCATGGCGGACGGACGGGGCTGGAGATCACCTCCCTCCCGCATCAATTATGTATTTTCTGAGAAAGCGTAGGCAGTACAAAACCTTCAAATATTAATACAAACATGTATTCTCTGTCTATCTGTTAGAGTAGGAAACGCTTGGCTCTTTGTGTGTATGAGTGTGTGTGTGTGTGTCTGTCCTGTAACTGGTAGTGCGTAACATTGAGTAGCAGTGCGTTGAGGCTGGGCCCTGGGCCTGTCAGTGAAAGCTGTGTTTAAACGGGCTTGGGGGCCTCTGAGGGGCTATTAGGAGGCATGGGAGAATGAGCTGCATAGGTACAAACAGTAGTGTAGATTCAGGCAGGGGGCTGGAAAGATACATCGACAGATACACACACACCTCACTGAGAAGATGAACCATTATTCAAATGGAGCCGTGTCCGCAGACACATGCAGTGATACACACAGACAGGGGATCCACCTCGCTCTACAGTATGGTGGAGAGATACTGTAGTCTACTGCAGGGGAACAACCCCATACTGTCTGTGTGTATGTGTGAATGCTGAAAGCGATTCAGAGGCATATACAGTATGCAATATGCACTGGAGAGCCCATGGTGTATAACATGAGAATTCTATGAGATGACAGTAAAACCCTCCTCTGTGTTTTCCTCATGAGAGAAAGGCTCACCTCATTTTACACCCCTGAGGTCATTTCTATTGGGTTGCCTCTCATTAAAGAAGAGATGTATGCCCACAAACAGCTAGCTACCGCAGTGACAGTGTCCTATTTTACCACACACATAAACAAACACAGAGACACAGTGACATACACAGTCAGACAGAGACATACACAGTCAGACAGGGCATACACAGTCAGACAGGGCATACACAGTCCATTAGAAACATAGACATATATCCAAACACACACTCAGACACACTCAGAAAAGGGAAAACAAATTGAACATTGCTCTTAACGTTTAAAGTGCAAAAAAATAAGGTTTTTGGGGGGTTCCATTGAAATGATAAGAAAAATACATAAAACATGTGAATTTACAATGCAGGTGCACTGCTGCTGGAAACGGTTTGGGTCTGATGGTGTGTCCCATTCAGATGGTTAAGAGATAGGGAGACAGAAATATATATAGAGAGATAGGGAGAAAGAGAAATATATATAGAGAGGAGAGAGATAGGGAGACAGATAAATATATATAGAGAGATAGGGAGACAGATACATATATAGAGAGAGATAGGGAGAAAGATAAATATATATAGAGAGATAGGGAGACAGAGAAATATATAGAGAGAGATAGGGAGGCAGATACATATATAGAGAGATAGGGAGACAGATACATATATAGAGAGAGATAGGGAGACAGATAAATATATAGAAAGAGATAGGGAGACAGATACATATATAGAGAGAGATAGGGAGACAGATACATATATAGAGAGAGATAGGGAGACAGAACACAAAGATAGAGATTATTTTGGAACTTTTGTAAGTGTAATGTTTACTAGGGATGCAGGATATATCGGAATCGAACGATATTAGCTAAAATTGCCAACATCGGTATCGACCCGAGGTGTAGTTTAACGCCGATGTGCAAAACCGATGTCAAAGATGACGTGCATATCTATATAACGTAGGTACATGACGTAATAACGGCACGTCAAATTTTGCGCTACACGAGCAACACAGCATTCCTAACCTGGCCCACAATGTCTGCTGTGTGGATCGAGCAGTCAACAAGTCCAACAGTCATTTGAAAGAGTAAGAACATTTCAGCGAGACAACTCAAAGGTGAAATCCACTAAAGACAAGATACTGGAATTTATTGCCCTTGACAATCAACCGTTCTCTGTCGTGGGTGATGTTGGCTTTTGCCGACTGGTCGAGCGCCAGTACACACTACCAAGTGCGCTATTTTTCAGATGTTGCCCTACTGGAGTTACACAGTAATGACGTCACTGCTATTAGCTTCACGACTGACACTTGGACCAGCGATATATTTTTTATTTTACCTTTATTTAACTAGGCAAGTCAGTTAAGAACAAATTCTTATTTTCAATGACGGCCTAGGAACAGTGGGTTAACGGTCTTGTTCAGGGGCAGAACGACAGATTTCCACCTTGTCAGCTCGGGGATTCCATCTTGATAGAGAGAGTGGAGACAGTTACTTTCAGTTACTAGTCCAACGCTCTAACCCCTAGGCTACCTGCCGCCGCAAGAGCATGCTGAGTCTGACAGCACAGTGGGTCGACGAGGATTTCATACTGAGAAAAGGCGTATTGAATGCTCATGAATATGCTGGTTCTCATACCGCTGCTGCCATTTCAATGGCATTTGAGAACATGTTTGAAAGTTGGAAACACACTCGTAGCTCCATTCAAACAACTGACTGGAGAAATAAGATTGTGTCTGTGACTGTGTCTGCAGCAGACGTGATGCCCTCTGTCATGGCATTGAAACACGTGCTCAACAAAACTGCAGACACAGGCTGTGAACAAGCGGTTCGGTGGTATTCTCTCTGAGCCTCTTTACTGCCACCATGCTCGATGCTAGGTACAAGGACCGCTACTTCGATGCAGACAAGAAACAGGGTTTACGTGAAATGTTACATACACAGCTGGACAAGATGGAAACACACAGTGACAGTGTGCACAGAGGAAGAGAGGCCACGGACAAACAGAGCTGAAACTTCACTGCTTGACATGTATGATGAAATCCTGGTTGAGAATGAAACGACTGAACAAATGAACAACAACACAGCAAGTAAGTGAAAGAAATGTGTTTTGATTATGTTTTACTGGTAATGGGGACATACGTAAATGCCAACTAAATAACTTTTTGGTCAGTGTGGTGTGTGTGTAACCTTTATTTCAGTTAAGGACAAATTCTTATTTACAATGACGGCCTACCCCGGCCAAACCAGGACGACGCTGGACCAATTGTGCGCTGCCCTATGGGACTCCCACTCACGGCCAGATGTGATACAGCCTGGGTTCGAACCAGGGACTGTTGTGACGCCTCTTGCACTGAGATGCAGTGCCTTCGATCTCTGTGTCCGTGTGTGTGTGTTATCTACTACTGTACTAGAATGCTTAAAAGGCCGCTAAAATTGTAAATATCGGGTAGGGTTTTTTTTGTCAAGGAAAATATTGGATATCGGTATCGGCCAAATATGTCATATCGGTGCATCACTAATGTTTACAGTTAATTTTGTTAATGTTTATTATCTATGTCACTGCTTTGGCAATGTAAACATATGTTTCCCATGCCAATAAAGCCCTTAAATCGAAATTGAGAGAGAGCGAGAGAGGTAGAGAGCGAGAGGGATAGCGAGAGAAAGATAGAGAGAGTGGAGACAGAAAAAGAGAGAGCGGGAGAGAGGGGGATGGATGGAGATAGAAAGAGTGAGGGAAAGCAAGAGATAGAGAGCAAGAGAGGGAGAGAGAGATAGGGAGGGAGGGATGGAGAAAGAGAACAAGAGAGAGATAGAGTCTGTATTTAATGAAATTCCTTTTTCGAACAGGAACTTCAACGTTTTTTCTCAGCTGTATTGATGATGTGTTATTAAAACCCCTCCATTTCATTAGCATTAAGCCGTTAGGAAAAGAAAGACCTAAAGCAGAAACATGATTAGACTCTTAACTCTTCACTCTGCTGGAGCTGGGGGAAGGGGGGAGTCATATGGGGTTCAGACTGACTGACAGACTGGCTGACTAACTGGCTGGCTGAGTGACTAACTGGCTGGCTGACTGACTGACTGGCAGACTAACTGGCTGACTAACTGGCTGACTAACTGGCTGACTAACTGGCTGACTAACTGGCTGACTAACTGGCTGACTGACTGACTAACTGGCTGGCTGACTGGCTGACTAACTGACTGACTAACTGGCTGACTGACTGGCTAACTGACTAACTGCCTGACTGACTAACTGCCTGACTGACTAACTGCCTGACTGACTAACTGCCTGACTAACTGACTAACTGCCTGACTAACTGACTAACTGCCTGACTGACTAACTGCCTGACTAACTGACTGGCTGGCTAACTGCCTGACTGACTAACTAACTGCCTGACTGACTGACTAACTGCCTGACTGACTAACTGCCTGACTAACTGACTGGCTGGCTGACTAACTGGCTGACTAGCTGGCTAACTGGCTGGCTGGCTAACTGGCTGACTACCTGGCTGGCTGACTATCAGCTATAGCAGTGGACACCATCCCTTTCTGAGTCAAAATGCAAGTCGAAATCTAACGCTTTTAAAAAACATTATTTAAAAAACAAAAGCCTATGCAACATTAACCAATTAAAAACAGTTCTGACTGTGTAGGGGGGGAGAGAATGGGTGTCTACAGACATAGGGTATGTGTTGTGTAGAGACATAGGGTATGTGTTGTGTAGTAGGGTATGTGTTGTGTAGTAGGGTATGTGTTGTGTAGTAGGGTATGTGTTGTGTAGAGACATAGGGTATGTGTTGTGTAGTAGGGCATGTGTTGTGTAGTAGGGTATGTGTTGTGTAGAGACATAGGGTATGTGTTGTGTAGTAGGGTATGTGTTGTGTAGTAGGGTATGTGTTGTGTAGAGACATAGGGTATGTGTTGTGTAGTAGGGTATGTGTTGTGTAGTAGGGTATGTGTTGTGTAGTAGGGTATGTGTTGTGTAGAGACATAGGGTATGTGTTGTGTAGTAGGGTATGTGTTGTGTAGTAGGGTATGTGTTGTGTAGTAGGGTATGTGTTGTGTAGAGACATAGGGTATGTGTTGTGTAGTAGGGTATGTGTTGTGTAGTAGGGTATGTGTTGTGTAGTAGGGTATGTGTTGTGTAGAGACATAGGGTATGTGTTGTGTAGTAGGGTATGTGTTGTGTAGTAGGGTATGTGTTGTGTAGAGACATAGGGTATGTGTTGTGTAGTAGGGTATGTGTTGTGTAGTAGGGTATGTGTTGTGTAGTAGGGTATGTGTTGTGTAGTAGGGTATGTGTTGTGTAGTAGGGTATGTGTTGTGTAGTAGGGTATGTGTTGTGTAGTAGGGTATGTGTTGTGTAGAGACATAGGGTATGTGTTGTGTAGTAGGGTATGTGTTGTGTAGTAGGGTATGTGGTGTGTAGAGACATAGGGTATGTGTTGTGTAGAGACATAGGATATGTGTTGTGTAGAGACATAGGATATGTGTTGTGTAGTAGGGTAGGTGTTGTCTAGAGACATAGGGTATGTGTTGTGTAGAGACATAGGGTATGTGTTGTGTAGTAGGGTATGTGTTGTCTAGAGACATAGGGTATGTGTTGTGTAGTAGGGCATGTGTTGTGTAGTAGGGTATGTGTTGTGTAGTAGGGTATGTGTTGTGTAGTAGGGTATGTGTTGTGTAGAGACATAGGGTATGTGTTGTGTAGTAGGGTATGTGTTGTGTAGTAGGGTATGTTTTGTGTAGTAGGGTATGTGGTGTGTAGTAGGGTATGTGTTGTGTAGTAGGGTATGTGTTGTGTAGTAGGGTATGTGTTGTGTAGAGACATAGGGTATGTGTTGTGTAGTAGGGTATGTGTTGTGTAGTAGGGTATGTGTTGTGTAGTAGGGTATGTGTTGTGTAGTAGGGTATGTGTTGTGTAGTAGGGTATGTGTTGTGTAGTAGGGTATGTGTTGTGTAGAGACATAGGGTATGTGTTGTGTAGTAGGGTATGTGTTGTGTAGAGACATAGGGTATGTGTTGTGTAGTAGGGTATGTGTTGTGTAGAGACATAGGGTATGTGTTGTGTAGAGACATAGGGTATGTGTTGTGTAGTAGGGTATGTGTTGTGTAGTAGGGTATGTGTTGTGTAGTAGGGTATGTGTTGTGTAGAGACATAGGGTATGTGTTGTGTAGTAGGGTATGTGTTGTGTAGTAGGGTATGTGTTGTGTAGAGACATAGGGTATGTGTTGTGTAGAGACATAGGGTATGTGTTGTGTAGTAGGGTATGTGTTGTGTAGTAGGGTATGTGTTGTGTAGAGACATAGGGTATGTGTTGTGTAGTAGGGTATGTGTTGTGTAGTAGGGTATGTGTTGTGTAGTAGGGTATGTGTTGTGTAGAGACATAGGGTATGTGTTGTGTAGTAGGGTATGTGTTGTGTAGTAGGGTATGTGTTGTGTAGTAGGGTATGTGTTGTGTAGAGACATAGGGTATGTGTTGTGTAGTAGGGTATGTGTTGTGTAGTAGGGTATGTGTTGTGTAGTAGGGTATGTGTTGTGTAGAGACATAGGGTATGTGTTGTGTAGTAGGGTATGTGTTGTGTAGTAGGGTATGTGTTGTGTAGAGACATAGGGTATGTGTTGTGTAGTAGGGTATGTGTTGTGTAGTAGGGTATGTGTTGTGTAGTAGGGTATGTGTTGTGTAGAGACATAGGGTATGTGTTGTGTAGAGACATAGGGTATGTGTTGTGTAGTAGGGTATGTGTTGTGTAGTAGGGTATGTGGTGTGTAGAGACATAGGGTATGTGTTGTGTAGTAGAGTAAGTGTTGTGTAGTAGGGTATGTGTTGTGTAGTAGGGTATGTGTTGTGTAGTAGGGTATGTGTTGTGTAGTAGGGTATGTGTTGTGTAGTAGGGTATGTGTTGTGTAGTAGAGTATGTGTTGTGTAGAGACATAGGGTATGTGTTGTGTAGAGACATAGGATATGTGTTGTGTAGTAGGGTATGTGTTGTGTAGTAGGGTATGTGTTGTGTAGTAGGGTATGTGTTGTGTAGTAGGGTATGTGTTGTGTAGAGACATAGGATATGTTGTTGTGTAGTAGGGTATGTGTTGTGTAGTAGGGTATGTGTTGTGTAGTAGGGTATGTGTTGTGTAGTAGGGTATGTGTTGTGTAGTAGGGTATGTGTTGTGTAGTAGGGTATGTGTTGTGTAGAGACATAGGGTATGTGTTGTGTAGTAGGGTATGTGTTGTGTAGTAGGGTATGTGGTGTGTAGAGACATAGGGTATGTGTTGTGTAGAGACATAGGATATGTGTTGTGTAGTAGGGTATGTGTTGTCTAGAGACATAGGGTATGTGTTGTGTAGTAGGGCATGTGTTGTGTAGTAGGGTATGTGTTGTGTAGTAGGGTATGTGTTGTGTAGAGACATAGGGTATGTGTTGTGTAGTAGGGTATGTGTTGTGTAGTAGGGTATGTGTTGTGTAGTAGGGTATGTGTTGTGTAGTAGGGTATGTGTTGTGTAGTAGGGTATGTGTTGTGTAGAGACATAGGGTATGTGTTGTGTAGTAGGGTATGTGTTGTGTAGTAGGGTATGTGTTGTGTAGTAGGGTATGTGTTGTGTAGTAGGGTATGTGTTGTGTAGTAGGGTATGTGTTGTGTAGTAGGGTATGTGTTGTGTAGTAGGGTATGTGTTGTGTAGTAGGGTATGTGTTGTGTAGAGACATAGGGTATGTGTTGTGTAGTAGGGTATGTGTTGTGTAGAGACATAGGGTATGTGTTGTGTAGTAGGGTATGTGTTGTGTAGAAACATAGGGTATGTGTTGTGTAGAGACATAGGATATGTGTTGTGTAGTAGGGTATGTGTTGTGTAGTAGGGTATGTGTTGTGTAGTAGGGTATGTGTTGTGTGGAGACATAGGGTATGTGTTGTGTAGTAGGGTATGTGGTGTGTAGTAGGGTATGTGGTGTGTAGAGACATAGGGTATGTGTTGTGTAGTAGGGTATGTGTTGTGTAGTAGGGTATGTGTTGTGTAGTAGGGTATGTGTTGTGTAGTAGGGTATGTGTTGTGTAGAAACATAGGGTATGTGTTGTGTAGTAGGGTATGTGGTGTGTAGTAGGGTATGTGTTGTGTAGTAGGGTATGTGTTGTGCAGAGACATAGGATATGTGTTGTGTAGTAGGGTATGTGTTGTGTAGTAGGGTATGTGTTGTGTAGTAGGGTATGTGTTGTGTAGAGACATAGGGTATGTGTTGTGTAGAGACATAGGGTATGTGTTGTGTAGTAGGGTATGTGTTGTGTAGTAGGGTATGTGTTGTGTAGAGACATATGGTACGTGTTGTGTAGAGACATATGGTACGTGTTGTGTAGAGACATAGGATATGTGTTGTGTAGTAGGGTATGTGTTGTGTAGAGACATAGGGTATGTGTTGTGTAGTAGGGTATGTGTTGTGTAGTAGGGTATGTGTTGTGTAGAGACATAGGGTATGTGTTGTGTAGTAGGGTATGTGGTGTGTAGTAGGGTATGTGTTGTGTAGTAGGGTATGTGTTGTGTAGTAGGGTATGTGTTGTGTAGTAGGTCATGTGTTGTGTAGTAGGGTATGTGTTGTGTAGAGACATAGGGTATGTGTTGTGTAGTAGGGTATGTGTTGTGTAGTAGGGTATGTGGTGTGTAGAGACATAGGGTATGTGTTGTGTAGTAGGGTATGTGTTGTGTAGTAGGGTATGTGTTGTGTAGTAGGGTATGTGTTGTGTAGAGACATAGGGTATGTGTTGTGTAGTATGGTATGTGTTGTGTAGTAGGGTATGTGTTGTGTAGTAGGGTATGTGTTGTGTAGTAGGGTATGTGTTGTGTAAAGACATAGGGTATGTGTTGTGTAGTAGGGTATGTGTTGTGTAGTAGGGTATGTGTTGTGTAGTAGGGTATGTGTTGTGTAGTAGGGTATGTGTTGTGTAGTAGGGTATGTGTTGTGTAGTAGGGTATGTGTTGTGTAGAGACATAGGGTATGTGTTGTGTAGTAGGGTATGTGTTGTGTAGTAGGGTATGTGTTGTGTAGAGACATAGGGTACGTGTTGTGTAGAGACATAGGATATGTGTTGTGTAGTAGGGTATGTGTTGTGTAGAGACATAGGGTATGTGTTGTGTAGTAGGGTATGTGTTGTGTAGAGACATAGGGTATGTGTTGTGTAGTAGGGTATGTGTTGTGTAGTAGGGTATGTGTTGTGTAGAGACATAGGGTATGTGTTGTGTAGTAGGGTATGTGTTGTGTAGTAGGGTATGTGTTGTGTAGTAGGGTATGTGTTGTGTAGAGACATAGGGTATGTGTTGTGTAGAGACATATGGTATGTGTTGTGTAGTAGGGTATGTGTTGTGTAGTAGGGTATGTGTTGTGTAGAGACATATGGTATGTGTTGTGTAGTAGGGTATGTGTTGTGTAGTAGGGTATGTGGTGTGTAGAGACATAGGGTATGTGTTGTGTAGTAGGGTATGTGTTGTGTAGTAGGGTATGTGTTGTGTAGTAGGGTATGTGTTGTGTAGTAGGGTATGTGTTGTGTAGAGACATAGGGTATGTGTTGTGTAGTAGGGTATGTGTTGTGTAGTAGGGTATGTGTTGTGTAGTAGGGTATGTGTTGTGTAGAGACATAGGGTATGTGTTGTGTAGTAGGGTATGTGTTGTGTAGTAGGGTATGTGGTGTGTAGAGACATAGGGTATGTGTTGTGTAGTAGGGTATGTGTTGTCTAGAGACATAGGGTATGTGTTGTGTAGTAGGGCATGTGTTGTGTAGTAGGGTATGTGTTGTGTAGTAGGGTATGTGTTGTGTAGTAGGGTATGTGTTGTGTAGTAGGGTATGTGTTGTGTAGTAGGGTATGTGTTGTGTAGTAGGGTATGTGTTGTGTAGTAGGGTATGTGTTGTGTAGAGACATAGGGTATGTGTTGTGTAGTAGGGTATGTGTTGTGTAGTAGGGTATGTGTTGTGTAGAGACATAGGGTACGTGTTGTGTAGAGACATAGGATATGTGTTGTGTAGTAGGGTATGTGTTGTGTAGAGACATAGGGTATGTGTTGTGTAGAGACATAGGATATGTGTTGTGTAGTAGGGTATGTGTTGTGTAGAGACATAGGGTATGTGTTGTGTAGTAGGGTATGTGTTGTGTAGTAGGGTATGTGTTGTGTAGAGACATAGGGTATGTGTTGTGTAGTAGGGTATGTGTTGTGTAGTAGGGTATGTGTTGTGTAGTAGGGTATGTGTTGTGTAGAGACATAGGGTATGTGTTGTGTAGAGACATATGGTATGTGTTGTGTAGTAGGGTATGTGTTGTGTAGTAGGGTATGTGTTGTGTAGAGACATATGGTATGTGTTGTGTAGTAGGGTATGTGTTGTGTAGTAGGGTATGTGGTGTGTAGAGACATAGGGTATGTGTTGTGTAGTAGGGTATGTGTTGTGTAGTAGGGTATGTGTTGTGTAGTAGGGTATGTGTTGTGTAGTAGGGTATGTGTTGTGTAGAGACATAGGATATGTGTTGTGTAGTAGGGTATGTGTTGTGTAGTAGGGTATGTGTTGTGTAGTAGGGTATGTGTTGTGTAGTAGGGTATGTGTTGTGTAGTAGGGTATGTGTTGTGTAGTAGGGTATGTGTTGTGTAGTAGGGTATGTGTTGTGTAGTAGGGTATGTGTTGTGTAGAGACATAGGGTATGTGTTGTGTAGTAGGGTATGTGTTGTGTAGTAGGGTATGTGTTGTGTAGAGACATAGGGTATGTGTTGTGTAGTAGGGTATGTGTTGTGTAGTAGGGTATGTGGTGTGTAGAGACATAGGGTATGTGTTGTGTAGTAGGGTATGTGTTGTCTAGAGACATAGGGTATGTGTTGTGTAGTAGGGCATGTGTTGTGTAGTAGGGTATGTGTTGTGTAGTAGGGTATGTGTTGTGTAGTAGGGTATGTGTTGTGTAGTAGGGTATGTGTTGTGTAGTAGGGTATGTGTTGTGTAGTAGGGTATGTGTTGTGTAGTAGGGTATGTGTTGTGTAGAGACATAGGGTATGTGTTGTGTAGTAGGGTATGTGTTGTGTAGTAGGGTATGTGTTGTGTAGAGACATAGGGTACGTGTTGTGTAGAGACATAGGATATGTGTTGTGTAGTAGGGTATGTGTTGTGTAGAGACATAGGGTATGTGTTGTGTAGAGACATAGGATATGTGTTGTGTAGTAGGGTATGTGTTGTGTAGAGACATAGGGTATGTGTTGTGTAGTAGGGTATGTGTTGTGTAGTAGGGTATGTGTTGTGTAGAGACATAGGGTATGTGTTGTGTAGTAGGGTATGTGTTGTGTAGTAGGGTATGTGTTGTGTAGTAGGGTATGTGTTGTGTAGAGACATAGGGTATGTGTTGTGTAGAGACATATGGTATGTGTTGTGTAGTAGGGTATGTGTTGTGTAGTAGGGTATGTGTTGTGTAGAGACATATGGTATGTGTTGTGTAGTAGGGTATGTGTTGTGTAGTAGGGTATGTGGTGTGTAGAGACATAGGGTATGTGTTGTGTAGTAGGGTATGTGTTGTGTAGTAGGGTATGTGTTGTGTAGTAGGGTATGTGTTGTGTAGTAGGGTATGTGTTGTGTAGAGACATAGGATATGTGTTGTGTAGTAGGGTATGTGTTGTGTAGTAGGGTATGTGTTGTGTAGTAGGGTATGTGTTGTGTAGTAGGGTATGTGTTGTGTAGTAGGGTATGTGTTGTGTAGTAGGGTATGTGTTGTGTAGTAGGGTATGTGTTGTGTAGTAGGGTATGTGTTGTGTAGTAGGGTATGTGTTGTGTAGAGACATAGGGTATGTGTTGTGTAGTAGGGTATGTGTTGTGTAGTAGGGTATGTGGTGTGTAGAGACATAGGGTATGTGTTGTGTAGTAGGGTATGTGTTGTCTAGAGACATAGGGTATGTGTTGTGTAGTAGGGCATGTGTTGTGTAGTAGGGTATGTGTTGTGTAGTAGGGTATGTGTTGTGTAGTAGGGTATGTGTTGTGTAGTAGGGTATGTGTTGTGTAGTAGGGTATGTGTTGTGTAGTAGGGTATGTGTTGTGTAGTAGGGTATGTGGTGTGTAGTAGGGTATGTGTTGTGTAGTAGGGTATGTGTTGTGTAGTAGGGTATGTGTTGTGTAGAGACATAGGGTATGTGTTGTGTAGAGACATAGGGTATGTGTTGTCTAGAGACATAGGGTATGTGTTGTGTAGTAGGGCATGTGTTGTGTAGTAGGGTATGTGTTGTGTAGTAGGGTATGTGTTGTGTAGTAGGGTATGTGGTGTGTAGAGACATAGGGTATGTGTTGTGTAGTAGGGTATGTGTTGTGTAGTAGGGTATGTGTTGTGTAGTAGGGTATGTGTTGTGTAGAGACATAGGGTATGTGTTGTGTAGAGACATAGGGTATGTGTTGTCTAGAGACATAGGGTATGTGTTGTGTAGTAGGGCATGTGTTGTGTAGTAGGGTATGTGTTGTGTAGTAGGGTATGTGTTGTGTAGTAGGGTATGTGTTGTGTAGAGACATAGGGTATGTGTTGTGTAGTAGGGTATGTGTTGTGTAGTAGGGTATGTGTTGTGTAGTAGGGTATGTGTTGTGTAGTAGGGTATGTGGTGTGTAGTAGGGTATGTGTTGTGTAGTAGGGTATGTGTTGTGTAGTAGGGTATGTGTTGTGTAGAGACATAGGGTATGTGTTGTGTAGAGACATAGGGTATGTGTTGTGTAGTAGGGTATGTGTTGTGTAGTAGGGTATGTGTTGTGTAGTAGGGCATGTGTTGTGTAGTAGGGTATGTGTTGTGTAGTAGAGTATGTGTTGTGTAGTAGAGTATGTGTTGTGTAGAGACATAGGGTATGTGTTGTGTAGTAGGGTATGTGTTGTGTAGAGACATAGGGTATGTGTTGTGTAGTAGGGTATGTGTTGTGTAGAGACATAGGGTATGTGTTGTGTAGAGACATAGGATATGTGTTGTGTAGTAGGGTATGTGTTGTGTAGTAGGGTATGTGTTGTGTAGTAGGGTATGTGTTGTGTAGAGACATAGGGTATGTGTTGTGTAGTAGGGTATGTGGTGTGTAGTAGGGTATGTGGTGTGTAGAGACATAGGGTATGTGTTGTGTAGTAGGGTATGTGTTGTGTAGTAGGGTATGTGTTGTGTAGTAGGGTATGTGTTGTGTAGAGACATAGGGTATGTGTTGTGTAGTAGGGTATGTGGTGTGTAGTAGGGTATGTGTTGTGTAGTAGGGTATGTGTTGTGTAGAGACATAGGGTATGTGTTGTGTAGAGACATAGGGTATGTGTTGTGTAGTAGGGTATGTGTTGTGTAGTAGGGTATGTGTTGTGTAGAGACATATGGTACGTGTTGTGTAGAGACATAGGATATGTGTTGTGTAGTAGGGTATGTGTTGTGTAGAGACATAGGGTATGTGTTGTGTAGAGACATAGGATATGTGTTGTGTAGTAGGGTATGTGTTGTGTAGAGACATAGGGTATGTGTTGTGTAGTAGGGTATGTGTTGTGTAGTAGGGTATGTGTTGTGTAGAGACATAGGGTATGTGTTGTGTAGAGACATAGGATATGTGTTGTGTAGAGACATAGGATATGTGTTGCGTAGAGACACAGGATATGTGTTGTGTAGTAGGGTATGTGTTGTGTAGTAGGGTATGTGTTGTGTAGTAGGGTATGTGTTGTGTAGAGACATAGGATATGTGGTGTGTAGAGACACAGGATATGTGTTGTGTAGTAGGGTATGTGTTGCGTAGAGACATAGGATATGTGTTGTGTAGAGACATAGGATATGTGGTGTGTAGAGACACAGGATATGTGTTGTGTAGTAGGATATGTGTTGTGTAGAGACATAGGATATGTGTTGTGTAGAGACATAGGGTATGTGTTGTGTAGTAGGGTATGTGTTGTGTAGAGACATAGGATATGTGTTGTGTAGTAGGGTATGTGTTGTGTAGTAGGTATGTGATGGGAGGTGGGAGGTTGGGTTAAACTGGGCCCGGGTGGGTAAGGGTGAGTAAAGATGAGAGGTTGGGTTAAACTGGGCCCGGGTGGGTAAGGCTGAGTAAAGATGAGAGGTTGGGTTAAACTGGACCCGGGTGGGTAAGGGTGAGTAAAGATGAGAGGTTGGGTTAAACTGGGCCCGGGTGGGTAAGGGTGAGTAAAGATGAAAGGTTGGGATAAGCTTGGCTTGGGTGGGGTAAAGGGGGAGAACTGGGAGGGGGTGGTGGAGAGGGATGATTTTGGTCTGAGAGACGGAAGGACATAATTATACTACAATGTAAATAAAATAAATACGAGTTCTGGATAGATTAGGAAAGGACGTCGAATCATTATTATTCTTTGTTTGTCATTATAACTAAGATTCAATGGTGGTTATTGGTGAGAATGGAGAGGGGACTTGGGTGACTGGAAAGGCATCAGACACTTCTCAGAGGTGTGCGTGAGGCCTCCATTCATCCCATTTCAGTCTCTCGGTGGACCCACTTTCCCCAAGTAGACCCCCACCAGCCACGATACTTTCATTTAACTTATAAGTTAATACAAACTGACCACAGCACTTAAAGGGATAATCTACTACAAACCAGTAATTCCTATCATTAACAGTGTTACACAGAGTTGAATAACACTAATATGTGAAAACAATATTTTTTGGTGAACAATTGGTAAAGATGAAGGAAAAAGGAAACCGCACACTGCTCTTGATAGTATCACTGATATTTAATAAGCCTCTTGTCAGAGCTTTTTGTGAGTTAAAAAATTTTTTTGCACCCTTATGTAGACCTAGCCCCACCCACATCCGATCCACGCATCGAAAGGGGTTGGAGGCGAAGGAAAAACAAATAAGTGCTACCAAATATAACAATATGCATTTCATAAATATTCAAATAAAGTGTGTAAATAAGACATATTAAACTTGTCTGTAAAACCACAATGAGGACATAGCAAGTTCTCATTAGTCATTGTGAACATCGTATGAAAAACATCAGAGTAATCTTAAATAGGAACATAATTCATGTTCAAATTCACAACATACATAACACACAACATAACATCATGAAGTCCTTTAGGAAATAATGTCTGGAGGGTGAAAATCCCAAAACATTCTCTTTTACTCAGAGTATTATTAATATCACCTCCCCTGTCTGATAACTTTCTCTATACCACAAAATCTATAAGGTAGAAATGTCATGTTTTAGGTCATTAAAATGTACTGCGACTGGATAATCCGTCGTTTCTCCTGATTTAACTTTTATGTTTACTGATTCTCTGTTTGAGAGATCAAGAGGTTTTACCGACATAGCACAGCCCACATGGACATTTAATAATGTAAATAAGATGGGTGGTGGAACACGTAATAATGTAATTTATTTGGAACCGTTTTCCTGTATGTGGGTGGCAGAAATATTCACACTTCATCCTATTGTTGCACTGTGTGCATCCTCTGCATTTATAGCTACCATTTGGAAGAGGGCGTAAAAGAGCCTGGCTGATTGTCTTTTGTGGCTGGCAGTTGGCACGAACCAATTTATCGCGTAAATTGTGACCTCTTATACACAATAAGTGGTGGATATTTAAATTCAGCTGGCAAACCTGGGTTCGATGATAAAATATACCAGTGTTTCTTGATCACATCTCCCACTTTTCGCGAGTTCAAAGTATATGTGGTTGTGAACATTACGCCGTGTTCTGTAGCGGGTCTTTTGTAGCAGTTCATCTGGTGTTTTTCCCCATGCCAAATTAAGATCTTCATCCACACATTGTGGCGAATAGCCTCTTAGAAATCTAATGTGCATCTCCGCTGCTTTTTCTAGATAATCCTCCGTGGAGTGGCAGATACGACGACGCAGTCTGAAAAACTGGCTTCTTGGAAGTCCTCTTTTTAATGGCGCAGGATGGAAGCTGTCACCCTGTAATAGAGTATTTCTGTCTGTTTCTTATCTATACAGAGTTGTAAACAAGGTTCCATTTGATTTCTCAATCCACATATCGAGATAATGAACACGTTGAGTGTCACATTCAATAGTGAATTTGAGATTGGGGTCAATGTCATTGAGTAGTGCCATAAAATCTGACAGCTCTTTTTCCGTTCCCTCCCATATGCGAAAAATGCCGTCAATATATCGATACCACTTCAGGACTTTATTCAAAAATTGATTTTCGTTTACATTATTAACAAAACATTCTTCAAAAAGACCCACATAAAGGTTAGCATAACTCAGAGCGAATGTGGAGCCCATCGATGTTCCATTCGTTTGGAGGTAGTATTCATCATCAAACCTGAAATAGTTAAACGTCAAAACATATTCAGCCAGCTCTAGAATAAAGTTTGTTGGTGGATATTCGTTAGTATCTCTGTCTCCCAAATAGTGAGCTGAGGCTGCCAGCCCCCCCACATGGGGAATGCTGGTATATAGACTCTCGACATCTAATGTGACCAAAATACAGTCTTCTGTTAAACCCGTTATTGGTGAGATCTTGTTTATGAAGTCTATAGAGTCTTTTACATGTGATGGCAATGATTGCACATGAGATTTAATAAAAGAGTCTACAAAGATCAACAACGGCTCTAGCATTGAGCCTATTCCTGCAACCACTGGTCTGCCTGGATAGTTGCCTTGTGTTTTAGGTTTGTGTCTTTTCGGTAAAATGTACAAGCATGGACGTTTGGCACATTTGCATCAGAGATATTCATATTCAGGTTTTGAGGTGAGGTGGTTTAATCGGGCTCCAGATTCGAGCATATATCCCTTTGGAACACCTGTGTGGGATCAACACTCAGTTTTCTATAGAAACGTTCATTGTGGAGTTGTCTCTCATAGTCTAAAACAACCACAGCAACCCCCTTACCTGCAGGTTTAACTCTTTCCAGGTCGTTACTGTACAAGAGAAAGTAGGCCACTATGTTTTCTGTCAATATACCTGGTAAAATAACAGTTCATAAACAACTAAGATAAAATCTGGGATGTTTTATATTTTCCCAAAATAATTTTTCCTGGTTAAATTCTTCTTGTTTTTCACTCTCAACATTACAATTGTTCATAGAGAAACAACGAATTGGATGTTCTGAGTCCATGCCAATGATTACATCACATCGGAAGACCATTACTTTGGGGCGGTCTGGAAGAAAAACACCACATTTAGATTGACTGTAATTCCCCTTTAATTGTTCATCTGTTTGTGTACTGCTGCTGCTCATTTCATGGAAAAGTTTAACTATTAGCTATAGGGACTGACTGACTACCAGCTATATGGACTGACTGACTGGCTAGCTGGCTGACTATGAGCTATAGGGACTAACTGGCTGGCTGACTATCAGCTATAGGGACTGACTGACTGGCTGGCTGACTATCAGCTATAGGGACTGACTGGCTGGCTGACTATCAGCTATAGGGACTGACTGACTGGCTGGCTGACTATCAGCTATAGGGACTGACTGGCTGGCTGACTATCAGCTATAGGGACTGACTGGCTGGCTGACTATCAGCTATAGGGACTGACTGGCTGGCTGACTATCAGCTATAGGGACTGACTGGCTGGCTGACTATCCGCTATAGGGACTGACTGGCTGGCTGACTATCCGCTATAGGGAGTGACTGGATGGCTGACTATCAGCTATAGGGAGTGACTGGCTGACTATCAGCTATAGGGACTGACTGACTGGCTGACTAACAGCTATAGGGACTAACTGGCTTGCTGACTATCAGCTCTAGGGACTGGCTGGCTTGCTGACTATCAGCTATAGGGACTACCTGGCTGGCTGACTATCAGCTATAGGGACTGACTGACTGGCTGGCTGACTATGAGCTATAGGGACTAACTGGCTGGCTGACTATCAGCTATAGGGACTGACTGACTGGCTGGCTGACTATCAGCTATAGGGACTGACTGGCTGGCTGACTATCAGCTATAGGGACTGACTGGCTGGCTGACTATCAGCTATAGGGACTGACTGACTGGCTGACTATCAGCTATAGGGACTGGCTGGCTGGCTAACTACGAGCTATAGGGACTGACTGACTGGCTGGCTGACTGGCTGACTATCAGCTATAGGGACTGGCTGACTATCAGCTATAGGGACTGACTGGCTGGCTGGCTGACTATCAGCTATAGGGACCGGCTGGCTGGCTAACTACGAGCTATAGGGACTGACTGACTGGCTGGCTGGCTGACTATCAGCTATAGGGACTGACTGGCTGGCTGACTATCAGCTATAGGGACTGACTGGCTTGTGGACTATGATCTACAGGGACTGACTGACTGGCTGGGTGACTATCAGCTATAGGGACTGACTGACTGGCTGACTATCAGCTATAGGGACTAACTGGCTGGCTGACTATCAGCTATAGGGACTGACTGGCTGGCTGACTATCAGCTATAGGGACTAACTGGCTGGCTGACTATCAGCTATAGGGACTAACTGGCTGGCTGACTATCAGCTATAGGGACTGACTGGCTGGCTGACTATCAGCTATAGGGACTGACTGGCTGGCTGACTATCAGCTATAGGGACTGACTGGCTGGCTGACTATCCGCTATAGGGACTGACTGGCTGGCTGACTATCCGCTATAGGGAGTGACTGGATGGCTGACTATCAGCTATAGGGAGTGACTGGCTGACTATCAGCTATAGGGACTGACTGACTGGCTGACTAACAGCTATAGGGACTAACTGGCTTGCTGACTATCAGCTCTAGGGACTGGCTGGCTTGCTGACTATCAGCTATAGGGACTACCTGGTTGGCTGAATATCAGCTATAGGGACTGACTGGCTTGCTGGCTATCAGCTATAGGGACTACCTGGTTGGCTGAATATCAGCTATAGGGACTGACTGACTGGCTGGCTGACTATCAGCTATAGGGACTGACTGACTTTCAGCTATAGGGACTGACTGGCTGGCTGGCTAACTACGAGCTATAGGGACTGACTGACTATCAGCTATAGGGACTGACTGACTATCAGCTATAGGGACTGACTGGCTGGCTGACTATCAGCTATAGGGACTGAATGGCTGGCTGACAATCAGCTATAGGGAGTGACTGGCTTGCTGACTATCAGCTTTAGGGACTACCTGGTTGGCTGACTATCAGCTATAGGGACTGACTGACTGGCTGGCTGACTATCAGCTATAGGGACTGACTGACTGGCTGGCTGACTATCAGCTATAGGGACTGACTGGCTGGCTGACTATCAGCTATAGGGACTGACTGGCTGGCTGACTATCAGCTATAGGGACTGACTGGCTGGCTGACTATCAGCTATAGGGACTGACTGGCTGGCTGACTATCCGCTATAGTGATTGACTGGCTGGCTGACTATCCGCTATAGGGAGTGACTGGATGGCTGACTATCAGCTATAGGGACTGACTGACTGGCTGACTATCAGCTATAGGGACTGACTGACTGGCTGACTATCAGCTATAGGGACTGACTGGCTTGCTGACTATCAGCTATAGGGACTACCTGGTTGGCTGACTATCAGCTATAGGGACTACCTGGTTGGCTGACTATCAGCTATAGGGACTACCTGGTTGGCTGACTATCAGCTATTGGGACTACCTGGTTGGCTGACTATCAGCTATAGGGACTACCTGGTTGGCTGAATATCAGCTATAGGGACTGGCTGACTATCAGCTATAGGGACTGACTGACTGACTAACTGGCTGACTATCAGCTATAGGGACTGACTGACTATCAGCTATAGGGACTGACTGACTGGCTGGCTGACTATCAGCTATAGGGACTGACTGACTATCAGCTATAGGGACTGACTGACTATCAGTTATAGGGACTGACTGACTATCAGCTATAGGGACTGACTGGCTGGTTGACTATCAGCTATATCAATCAAATTCAATCACATTTATTTATAGAGTCCTTTTTACAACCGCAATTGTCACAAAGTGCTTATACAGAAACCGAGCCTAAACCCCAGAGAGAAAGCCATGCAGATGTAGAGGGACTAATTGACTGACTATCAGCTATAGGTACTGTATCCTGCCTGTTTGGCCTTGTCCGGGGGTTTCTTCGGATGGGGCCACAGTGTCTCCTGACCCCTCCTGTCTCAGCCTCCAGTATTTATGCTGCAGTAGTTTGTGTCGGGGGGCTAGAGTCAGTCTGTTATATCTGGAGTATTTCTCCTGTCTTATCCGGTGTCCTGTGTGAATTTAAGTATGCTCTCTCTAATTCTCTTTCTTTCTCTCTCTTATAGGACCATGCCTCAGGACTACCTGGCATGATGACTCCTTGCTGTCCCCAGTTCACCTGGCCGTGCTGCTGCTCCAGTTTCAACTGTTCTGCCTGCGGCTATGGAACCCTGACCTGTTCACCGGACGTGCTACCTGTCCCAGACCTGCTGTTTTCAACTCTCTAGAGACAGCAGGAGCGGTAGAGATACTCTCAATGATCGGCTATGAAAAGCCAACTGACATTTACTCCTGAGGTGCTGACCTGTTGCACCCTCGACAACCACTGTGATTATTATTATCTGACCATGCTGGTCATTTATGAACATTTGAACATCTTGGCCATGTTCTGTTATAATCTCCACCCGGCACAGCCAGAAGAGGACTGGCCATCCCTCATAGACTGGTTCCTCTCTAGGTTTCTTCCTAGGTTTTGGCCTTTCTAGGGAGTTTTTCCTAGCCATCGTGCTTCTACACCTGCATTGCTTGCTGTTTGGGGTTTTAGGCTGGGTTTCTGTACAGCACTTTGAGATATCAGCTGATGTAAGACGGAATTTATAAATACATTTTATTTGAGGTACTGACTGAATGAGGGGAAAGAGCAACACACTCCACTATGTCTGTATGTGGAAGGAAGTTAACATTTGAGCTGTGTGAACGTCAACTGTTTGTGGGATGATTGACAGGGCTACAACTCTCATTATCAGTAGCTGTCTCTCTTAGTAGAGTGTATTAATGAATCTCTCTGAGTCAGAACACCTCTCCTCCACACAGTGATGAGGTATCAGAACACCTCTCCTCCACACAGTGATGAGGTATCAGAACACC
This sequence comes from Salvelinus fontinalis, assembly GCF_029448725.1. Classification (NCBI taxonomy): domain Eukaryota; kingdom Metazoa; phylum Chordata; class Actinopteri; order Salmoniformes; family Salmonidae; genus Salvelinus; species Salvelinus fontinalis. Next base: position 6,170,349 of record NC_074678.1, on the reverse strand, counting down.
TCTTCTCCGCATAGTGATGAGGTATCAAAACACCTCTCCTCCACACAGTGATGAGGTATCAAAACACCTCTCCTCCACACAGTGATGAGGTATCAGAACACCTCTCCTCCACACAGTGATGAGGTATCAGAACACCTCTCCTCCACACAGTGATGAGGTATCAGAACACCTCTCCTCCACACAGTGATGAGGTATCAGAACACCTCTCCTCCACACAGTGATGAGGTATCAAAACACCTCTCCTCCACACAGTGATTAGGTATCAGAACCTCTCTCCTCCACACAGTGGTGAGGTATCAGAACCTCTCTCCTCCACACAGTGATGAGGTATCAGAACACCTCTCCTCCACACAGTGATGATGTATCAGAACCTCTCTCCTCCACACAGTGATGAGGTATCAGAACACCTCTCCTCCACACAGTGATGAGGTATCAGAACACCTCTCCTCAACACAGTGATGAGGTATCAGAACACCTCTCCTCCACACAGTGATGAGGTATCAGAACCTCTCTCCTCCACACAGTGATGAAGTATCAGAACCTCTCTCCTCCACACAGTGATGAGGTATCAGAACCTCTCTCCTCCACACAGTGATGAGGTATCAGAACACCTCTCCTCCACACAGTGATGAGGTATCAGAACCTCTCTCCTCCACACAGTGATGAGGTATCAGAACCTCTCTCCTCCACACAGTGATGAGGTATCAGAACCTCTCTCCTCCACACAGTGATGAGGTATCAGAACCTCTCTCCTCCACACAGTGATGAGGTATCAGAAACTCTCTCCTCCACACAGTGATGAGGTATCAGAACCTCTCTCCTCCACACAGTGATGAGGTATCAGAACCTCTCTCCTCCACACAGTGATGAGGTATCAGAACCTCTCTCCTCCACACAGTGATGAGGTATCAGAACCTCTCTCCTCCACACAGTGATGAGGTATCAGAACACCTCTCCTCCACACAGTGATGAGGTATCAGAACACCTCTCCTCCACACAGTGATGAGGTATCAAAACACCTCTCCTCCACACAGTGATGAGGTATCAAAACACCTCCCCTCCACACAGTGATGAGGTATCAGAACACCTCTCCCCCACACAGTGATGAGGTATCAGAACACCTCTCCCACACAGTGATGAGGTATCAGAACACCTCTCCTCCACACAGTGATGAGGTATCAGAACACCTCTCCTCCACACAGTGATAAGGTATCAGAACATCTCTCATCCACACAGTGATGAGGTATCAAAACACCTCTCCTCCACACAGTGATGAGGTATCAGAACACCTCTCCTCCACACAGTGATGAGGTATCAGAACCTCTCTCCTCCACACAGTGGTGAGGTATCAGAACCTCTCTCCTCCACACAGTGATGAGGTATCAGAACACCTCTCCTCCACACAGTGATGAGGTATCAGAACACCTCTCCTCCACACAGTGATGAGGTATCAGAACCTCTCTCCTCCACACAGTGATGAAGTATCAGAACCTCTCTCCTCCACACAGTGATGAGGTATCAGAACCTCTCTCCTCCACACAGTGATGAGGTATCAGAACACCTCTCCTCCACACAGTGATGAGGTATCAGAACCTCTCTCCTCCACACAGTGATGAGGTATCAGAACACCTCTCCTCCACACAGTGATGAGGTATCAGAACCTCTCTCCTCCACACAGTGATGAGGTATCAGAACCACTCTCCTCCACACAGTGATGAGGTATCAGAACCACTCTCCTCCACACAGTGATGAGGTATCAGAACCACTCTCCTCCACACAGTGATGAGGTATCAGAACCACTCTCCTCCACACAGTGATGAGGTATCAGAACCTCTCTCCTCCACACAGGGATGAGGTATTAGAACCTCTCTCCTCCACACAGTGATGAGGTATCAGAACCTCTCTCCTCCACACAGTGATGAGGTATCAGAACCTCTCTCCTCCACACAGTGATGAGGTATCAGAACCTCTCTCCCCCACACAGTGATGAGGTATCAGAACCTCTCTCCTCCACACAGTGATGAGGTATCAGAACCTCTCTCCTCCACACAGTGATGAGGTATCAGAACCTCTCTCCTCCACACAGTGATGAGGTATCAGAACCTCTCTCCTCCACACAGTGATGAGGTATCAGAACATCTCTCCTCCACACAGTGATGAGGTATCAGAACACCTCTCCTCCACACAGTGATGAGGTATCAGAACCTCTCTCCTCCACACAGTGATGAGGTATCAGAACACCTCTCCTCCACACTGTGATGAGGTATCAGAACACCTCTTCTCCACACAGTGATGAGGTATCAGAACCTCTCTTCTCCACACAGTGATGAGGTATCAGAACCTCTCTCCTCCACACAGTGATGAGGTATCAGAACACCTCTCCTCCACACAGTGATGAGGTATCAGAACACCTCTCCTCCACACAGTGATGAGGTATCAGAACCTCTTTCCTCCACACAGTGATGAGGTATCAGAAGCTCTCTCCCCCACACAGTGATGAGGTATCAGAAGCTCTCTCCCCCACACAGTGATGAGGTATCAGAACCTCTTTCCTCCACACAGTGATGAGGTATCAGAACACCTCTTCTCCGCATAGTGATGAGGTATCAGAACCTCTTTCCTCCACACAGTGATGAGGTATCAGAACACCTCTCCTCCACACAGTGATGAGGTATCAGAACCTCTCTCCTCCACACAGTGATGAGGTATCAGAACACTCCTTTAAAACTCTGCTAGCCAGACAGCATCACACAACTAAGAGTAGGATCATAACTATATCTGTATTAGGGATGCAACGGTGCAGTGGGCCACGGTTCGGTATGTATCACGCTTTGTGGGTCATGGTAACAGTACAGTATCTTTATATTTAAGAAAAAAATAGAAACACATCACCCTTTAAACAATGAAATCTTTATTTTTGCCTATAGACATAAAACTTTCCATTCTGAAAAATGGCAGCATGACTGACTAGGCCTGGTTTCTTTCTCTACTGTATGAAATCAAGGGGAGAAAAACATTAAAATTAAAAGTGCTTCTTAGCTTTGACAACCTGTAGCTCTTCATCTCCCAATCCAGTACATAGTGAACCGTCACAGTGAGGTAGCTTCCAGTACACAGTGAACCGGCACAGTGAGGTAGCTTCCAGTACATAGTGAACCGTCACAGTGAGGTAGCTTCCAGTACACAGTGAACCGTCACAGTGAGGTAGCTTCCAGTACACAGTGAACCGTCACAGTGAGGTAGCTTCCAGTATATAGTGAACCGTCACAGTGAGGTAGCTTCCAGTACACAGTGAACCGTCAGTGAGGTAGCTTCCAGTACACAGTGAGCCTTCACAGTGAGGTAGCTTCCAGTACATAGTGAACCGTCACAGTGAGATAGCATCCAGTACATAGTGAATCTTCACAGAGAGGTAGCTTCCAGTACATAGTGAACCGTCACAGAGGTAGCTTCCAGTACATAGTGAACCGTCACAGTGAGGTAGATTCCAGTACATAGTGAACCGTCACAGTGAGGTAGCTTCCAGTACATAGTGAACCGTCACAGTGAGGTAGCTTCCACTACACAGTGAACCGTCACAGTGAGGTAGCTTCCAGTACATAGTGAACCATCAGTGAGGTAGCTTCCAGTACACAGTGAACCTTCACAGAGAGGTAGCTTCCAGTACATAGTGAACCTTCACAGAGAGGTAGCTTCCAGTACACAGAGAAACTTCACAGAGAGGTAGCTTCCAGTACATAGTGAACCTTCACCGAGAGGTAGCTTCCAGCACATAGTGAACTGTCACAGTGAGGTAGATAGGGTGTCTGTGTCAATTCCTTTTCAATTTCTCTCTGTTATGTTTGGGGATTTGGGGATTTCTTTGCTGGTGAAATGTGTGCGGGAGGGGAAATCTTTTTCATCAGGTGACGAAATCCCGAGTCAGTAACCACCGAATAGGGCTGCAAATCTTTGGCTATGAATACTCCCACTGCTTCCGTTATTTCTTTATGTTTTTCTGAATTTGTCGCATATTGTTTTTGGAAGGCAGCAGTGAGAGATTGTTGTGTTTTCACTAATGAGTGGACTCTCAATCCTCCAGCTCCACCACGTAAATGACACATGTTACAAGTGTTTCCACTCGAGTAGCCGACAGTGGTAAAGCAATGCTTGCAGGCTGTACTTTGTATGTTCACAGTCTTCTTAACCTCGTCATCGTATTGAATTCTGAATCCAAAATGTTCCCACACAGAGGATTTAGTTTCCCCTCTCTTCATGGGGCCCCATCAGGGAGGTTTCCTACTGAGATGTCATTCCAAATCATACATTGGTTGTTTAAGGGGGAGGGGGTTGCGGTCACTGCGATTGCCACATTTTGAGACATTGCTGTGGAGTAAAGTCTGTCAGCCCTCAGGAGCCCCTTAACGGCCACAAGCTGCACGTCTGGCTCTGTGGATCTGAATGTACAACGTGTGTGTAGTCTGCAGCGCAATAAGCAGGTTTTGGAAATTCTAGGAAAATGACAGGCATATCGTAATTCCGCGGTTCACGTGTGCGTATTGAACTGTAGGGGGCGTACCGAACGGTTCGATAACATACTGTGTACCGTTGCATCCCTAATCTGTATGTCTCAGGAGACAAATTATTTTACTGCAGCAGCACAAAATAACACTACTGCTCTCTCAAAGCTATCGCCCTTTTATGAAGCCTTCAGCTATTCAAGATGGCCTTTGGCAGCAATTCACTAATTTCAGTAAATTACAAATGTCTCGCATATGTAAAACCTTAGACTTGTATTGGGAAGGTATAACTGGTTTTGGGGGACTCTCCTTGATCATTATCTTAACTGTGTTGTAGTTAGTTAGCTGTTAATGTTCCCCAAGGTTGGCACACAGCTGGTATGGCAGAGGGGCAGCCAGATGGGGCAGAGACTGAGACTGGTACTGGGTCTGTTGCCACGGTAACAATAGCCACAGCATCTTTCTGGGCAGAAACAGTCAACTGAAGGGCATAGAGAGAAAGAGAGAGATAGAGAGGGAGGGAAATACCACTGTGTTGATTATGGATGCTGCTCACGACCTGCCAGTTCCCAGCAGCCACAAAACCATCAGTAGGAAGAGACGCTGAGAGTCCGCCTCTCTCTCCCTCAAATCTGCTCTCTCCTCGTTTGTCTCAGTGTCTCTGTCCGTATATGTTCCCTCTGTTAATCTCTTTTCTGCATTCTTACACTCCATTGGCGTCACTCCCTATTGTTCCTGTGTGCTGGCATTTCTCTCTACCTCTTCAGTGTCTATGTCCCTATAGGTCCTCACTGTCCCTATATGTCCTCTTTGTTCTTCCCCCCTCTCTCCTCAGTGTCTATGTCCCTATAGGTCCTCTCTGTCCCTATATGTCCTCTCTATTCTTCCCCCCTCTCTCCTCAGTATCTATGTCCCTATAGGTCCTCTCTGTCCCTATATGTCCTCTCTGTTCTTCTCCCCTCTCTCCTCAGTGTATCTGTCCCTATATGTCCTCTCTGTTACTCTCAACTTCTCTCTCTCCCCCCTCCCTCTCTCTCTCTCTTCAGAACTCAGTACATATGAACCCTACCCAGGGGGAGATAAGTAGTGAATGCGATTAGAGTCTGGAGCCACTATGGTGATAGAGGCTTTTACAAAGCATTATCTGGTTTCCTGGGACACAGCATCCCTTTTATGTGTGTCTATGTGCGTGTGGGTAAGAGCAGCATCGTGACACAGAAAAGTTACACAAGAACATCTTGTTTCAGAATGCTGTGATCAGAGAGCCTTTTGAGCCAAGAGACCACACTTCCAGCCTTTATGTGTGTGTGTGTGTGTGTGATTGACAGGCTATTCAGTTTCATTATTTCCTGTTGAGGAAATTAGATGGTTGTGATTACATCTCAGTAAATGTCAGCTGGCTCAACTTGATCCACCAATAAGAAAGCAAGGCCGTAGCCCCCGTGTTGACACAGTGTTGTAATTCTCTCTCTCTCCCTCTCTCCCTCTCATGTTTTCTGTCTTTCGAAGAGGGGTGTGTGTGTGCGTGTAGCTTTGCAAGCTGTCAGAGCATTCACCTAAACCTGTCAGATTACATTAGGCTGCTGCATCAGGGCTGGAGACACACTTGAATGGAGACAAAAAAAACGAACACACAAACACACACAGCTAGATAACACTGACTCCGATTACACAACCAGTGAACACTATGTACTGTATGTGTGCGAGTACTCTGTATGGTGCGAGTACTCTGTACGGTGCGAGTATTCTGTATGGTGCGAGTACTCTGTACGCATTATGGGTGTGAGTACTCTGTATTGATTATGGGTGCGAGTACTCTGTATGTGTGAGTACTCTGTATATGTGGCTTGCTGAGTGGATCCATGCTGTGTTGGCACTTTGCTATGTCATGGAACTGTTGTCTCCACATGCAGTGGTTCCGGCTCTCTGCGCGTGCACACACACAGACAGACAGACACAGACAGACAGACACAGACAGACAGACAGACACAGACAGACAGACAGACAGACAGACAGACAGAGACAGAGACAGACAGACAGACAGAGACAGACAGACAGACAGAGACAGACAGACAGAGACAGACAGAGACAGAGACAGACAGACAGACAGAGACACTAATGTCACAGAACAGCAGAGCCTCCAGTCCCTGACTGTACAGAGCTCTGTGTATATTCTCAGTTCTAATTGGGTCATATGTGATACTATGTGTTCTGGAAGACCACGTGGAGTTTTCTGCTGCAAACCCCCCTGGTAGAAACGGCTGTGATGAACTGCAGTGGATGGGCTTGGAAGATATTAACTTTAGCTTAGAAAAGACTAGAGAAAGACTACACGTTTGATGAGGGATCGTCAGATCCATTGTGTGAGTGAGTGAGTGAGTGAGTGAGTGTACTTGTTTTCCTACCTTATTGGGACCCCAATGTTCCAGCAATACACCCAAATGGCCTGACAAGGCAGGAAAACAACTGTTTTCATGTCCTGAATTTGTTCAAATTATGTTTTGAGCATAAAGTGGAACTGACTGCATTTTTACTACTTTGCAGATATAAAACAAATAGATAATTATAATATCAGTAAAAAATACCAAGTTCCCAGTTTATGCTTCAAAACCAACGTTATAAGAGGTTCACGTACAGTAAGGCACTGTTGGCAGACTACACGGATGCAGTTCAATGCACGATACATTTATTGGTAGTCCCAAAAATATTGGTATCAGGTTGTAAATCACAGCTGGCCTGGTAAAATGTTTGCAGCCAAAACCCATTTGGGATGCAACGTTTCAGTTTCAATAACTCCATATTTTGAACAAAAACGGACAACTGTAACTAAGGTTGGGAATGTCAATACAATCAAACTAGCAATGATCACAAGTCAGTCACAACGTGGCTAATAGGCTAGCGCACGTGTGTCAAACAAGGCCCGCGGGTTGAATAGGACACACAAGCGAGTATAAATGAGTCAAAAGTTGACGTATCTCCTGTACTTCATGAAATTACAGCCTGATGCTCTCGCATTGGTGAACTCAACCTCAATTGCGCTGCATTTGTGTGTCTTGTTTACATCGTGCAGCGGAGGGAAAGTGTACAGACACATGCCACAGTCCTAGCTAGGCTACTAAAATGTTGCAGTCTGGCTTCAGGTTTTAAAGCATGTCAATTAATAACCAAAACCTGCAACAAAACACTATGTAAAAGAGAATAATGTAGGCAGGCCTATTACAGCAACATGTTGAGTGGACCATACACTGCATTCAACCGCACTGGTGATCCATGCAGTGTAAAACAAAGATAGCTACATTTTTGTTATAAAAAATTAAAGACAAAAAAGTATGTCTGGCCCATGAATTTGTTGTGTTTTCTTTTCATTTCTCTTTTCTATTTACCCCCTTTTTTCTCCCCATATTCAAGCTTGTCTGTTCACTGCAACTCCCCAACCGGCTCGGGAGAGCCAAAGGCGGAGTCATGCGTCCCCCGAAACATGACCCGCCAAACCGCGCTACTTAACACCCGCCCGCTTAACCCGGAAGCCAGCCGAACCAATGTGTTGGAGGAAACACCATTCAACTGGCGAGTCAGCCTGCATGCACCCGGCCCGCCACAAGGAGTTGCAAGAGCACGATGAGCCAAGTAAAGCCCCCTGGCCAAACCCTCCCCTAAACCGGAAAGACGCTGGGCCAATTGTGCGCCGTCCTATGGGACTCCCAGCTACGGCCTGTTGTGGCACAGCCCGGGAATGAACCCGGGTCTGTAGTAACGCCTGGTGCACTGCGATGCAGTGCCTTAGACCGCTTTGCCACTTGGGAGAATCCTTGTTGTGTTTTGACAATATGGTCCGTGCGCTGATTGTGTCTGACACCCTTGGGCTAGCATATCTATTTCTGTAGCAAGCTAAAAACACGTAGCCTAACATCAACAAGCTTGCTAGCTAGCTGCTGGGAGGATGTCATGTCATTGGAGAAGTGGGTGAGTGACTGACTTGTTCCCTCTTATCATTTTTCATTGGTTACAGCTACAGATATTATTTGGTTAGCTAGCAAGAAATGTGAATCACAAAAAAAAGAGAAAAAAAGGTGAATCACTTTACTAGCTAGCTATGTTAAACCTGAACGACTGTTATCCACAGTTAGCATATCTCTTAGTTGGAAATCAAATGTATTTGGCATCGATCAAATGGGCGGGCAGGCATGCAAGTTCCCATTCACTTGGGACAAGCATGCATTGTTGGCAGGCAAGCTGCAGAAGGACGAGTAGGCTACATTTCCCCATCGTTTATCAGTGCAATTTTGACGGACAACAGGCTGAAAAAGTTTGAGAGGGTTTATCTAATGTTCCTTCGTTAGATTTTAGCTCATCCTGCTCTGGCTAGCATTAATTGTTGATCTTGTTGTTGTGCATAGCTGAGGGGGAGAGAGCCTACATTGTCATGGTTGTTTGATCAAAAGGATTGTGAAGTCCCCAAATGTAAAACTCCTGTGGTATTTACAGTACATTTGGAAAGTATTCAGACCTCTTGACTTTTTCGACATTTGTTAACTTACAGCCTTATTATAAAATGGATAAAAAATATAAAAATCCTCATCAATAAACACAGTGATAATGACAAAGCGAAAACAGGTTTTTAGAAAAAAATTTTTTTAACCTTATGTACATAAGTATTCAGAACCTTTGCTATGAGACTTGCAAGTGAGCTCAGGTGCATCCTGTTTCCATTGATCATCCTTGAGATGTTTCTACAACTTGTTTGGAGACCACCTGTGGTAAATTCAATTGATTGAAAAATACTTGGAAAGGCACACAACTGTCTATACAAGGTCCCACAGTTGACAGTGCATGTCAGACCAAAAACAAAGCCATGAGGTCGAAGGAATTGTCCGTAGAGCTCCGAGACAGGATTGTGTCCAGGCACAGATCTGGGGAAGGGTACCAAAACATTTCTGCAGCATTGAAGGTCCCCAAGAACACAGTGACCTCCATCATTCTTAAATGTAAGAAGTTTGGAACCAACAAGACTCTTGTTGATCCGGCTGCTCGACCAAACTGAGCAATCGGGGGAGAAGGGCTGTGGTCAGGGAGGCGACCAAGAATCCGATGGTCACTCTGACAGAGCTCCAGAGTTCCTCTGTGGAGATGGGAGAACCTTCCAGAAGGACATAAATCTCTGCAGCACTCCACCAATCAGGTCTTTATGGTAGAGTGGCCAGATGGAAGCCACTCCTCAGTAAAAGGCACATGACAGCACGCTTGGAGTTTGCCAAAAGGCACCTAAATGATTCAGACCATGAGAAACAAGATTCTCTGGCTTGATTGAACTCTTTGTCCTGAATGCTAAGCATCATGTCTGGAGGAGACCTGGCACCATCCCTATGGTGAAGCAAGACCTGTTTTTGTTTTGTCATTATGGGGAATTGTGATGCCATTATGGGGTATTGTGATGTCATTATGGGGTATTGTGATGTCATTATGGGGTATTGTGTGTCATTATGGGGTATTGTGTGTAGATTGATGAGGGAAAAACACAATGTAATTGATTTTAGAATAAGGCCGTAACGTAACAAAATGTGGAAAAAGTCAAGGGGTCTGAATACTTTCTGAATGCACTTTATATATTTGCAGAAATCCATTCAGGTGTATTTTGTGGTTTTCGGTAAATGTGTTCTAATGATCTAAAGATACGCTGTTGCTACTGTCTATAAACACACAGTCCAGTTCAAAGTGAATGATGGCAGGCTATTTCACTAATGCCCATGTGGCATATTGCTTATTTGCATGTTGGCTTCCTGTAGCTCTGATTGGCTATGGCATACCGGTCTAGGTAAACTCCGTTCCTGGACAGATTATTTTATTTGGTTTTATTTACTGCAGTGTCTATTAAGTGTCCAAACACACAGCCTCTTTTTCATACACTGAATTTTCACAAATGCCTTCCCAAACGTGTAAGCGCTCACTTATCAGAACATTATTCCTGGGGGTGTATATGAACAGATTTTAATCAAATGTCATATTGATAAAATGCTGTCAATTCCACTTTAAGGGTTAGGTTTACGGTTAAGGTTAGGGTTTTTGGGGTTAATGTTAGTGTTAGTATTTTGGGGGTTAAGGTTAGGGTTAAGTGTTTTGGAGGTTTAGGTTAGGGTTAAGGAAAATAGGATTCTTAATGGTCAAACATTGTTACTCCCCCAAAAGTCCTGATATTTCACTAAAATAAAGCTGAGTGTGTGTGAGTTGGTGAGTGAGTGTGTGTGTCTGTGTCTTACCTGGGTGTCCATGTAGTGGTGAGTGTGGTCTTGGTAGTGTCGGAGAGGTACTGGACGTCACAATCAGGCTCTTCCTGTTACTGGTCCGACAGCTAGGGGGAGAAGATACACACATACACTTAAATACGACAACAACAACACACACACACACACAACAAGGAACTACATTTCATTCAATTGGATGACCAATAAGGAATTTGCTCTGAACCGGGTGCAGATTTCCAATACATCTGGAGCCAGTTGAACAACACTATCATTCTCATAATGTGTTCTATCTACATACCATTTCCTCAACGACATTCCCTCTTTCAGTGTCCACAGAACAAATAATAAGACTCCTCACTCCAATCACGTTAGATGTTACAGTAGACCAAGTTAATCAGGTTAGAGGTTAGAGTAGACCAAGTTAATCAGGTTAGAGGTTACAGTAGACCAAGTTAATCAGGTTAGAGGTTACAGTAGACCAAGTTAATCAGGTTAAAGGTTACAGTAGACCAAGTTAATCAGGTTAGAGGTTACAGTAGACCAAGTTAAAGGAACAGTGTAGCACCTCCACACACCCATTCATGAAAGCATCCCAGCTGACCCCAGAGTGTCTCTCTCTCAAGACCCCACTCAGCACAGCTGTATAGTACTCACTGCCCACTGCTCAGACCGGCACACTACATTGGGGTGACTGACCAAGGAGGGTAAGTGAGAGAGAGAGATGGAGAAAGAATGGTGTGTGTGTGTCCGTCCGTCCGTCCGTCCGTGGGGACGGTGTGTGAGTGTGTGTTAGGCTTGGGCGGTATACCGGGATATTGTCAATTACCGTCAAAACACAAAAGTATGAAAACTGGATACTGCCCAACCCTAGTATGTGGTAGGTACGCCTGGACGGTGGGTGAGTTTGTGAGCGGACATTTACACATTGTGCTGCTCACTGATGCGAGAAATGTTACTGTGCCCTTCACAGTCCATCCAGAGGAAACAACAGAAAAACACAGTGACGAGAACAGCAGAACCATGGAGAGCTCAGGCCAGGAGAGGTCTGATTATACATCTGTGCTTCTAGCCACGTTCTTAATCAAGGTGGAACACCTCACTGTGGTTTCATGAGTGTCTATAATAAGCCAGTAAGCTAATTGCAGTAAGACGCCTAAAATAAAAACAGTTGCAGAACTCAGTGAAGTATCTTTGCAACAATAGCTGCTAGCCTAGTGCTGCTGCAATGATGACACGAAACAGGTACACACACACAGCAAACTAACACTGCCATCAGTCAGCTCTGCTTAATGTATGTCTCTCACAGCAGGTGGTCTACAGCAGAGAGTCTGCAGAGGAGAGATGAGGAAGAGAGGAGAAAAGAGGAAGGAGAAGAGAGGAGATGGGCAGAGGATGGAGGAGAGTAGTGGTAGGGGTGGAGAGACGGAGAGAGGTAGGGGTGGAGAGATGTAGGGGTGGAGAGACGGAGAGAGGTAGGGGTGGAGAGACGGAGAGAGGTAGGGGTGGAGAGATGTAGGGGTGGAGAGACGGAGAGAGGTAGGGGTGGAGAGACGGAGAGAGGTAGGGGTGGAGAGATGTAGGGGTGGAGAGACGGAGAGAGGTAGGGGTGGAGAGATGTAGGGGTGGAGAGACGGAAAGAGGTAGGGGTGGAGAGATGGAGAGGTAGGGATGGAGAGATGTAGGGGTGGAGAGACGGAGAGAGGTAGGGGTGGAGAGATGGAGAGGTAAGGATGGAGAGATGTAGGGGTGGAGAGACGGAGAGAGGTAGGGGTGGAGAGATGGAGAGGTAGGGATGGAGAGATGTAGGGGTGGAGAGACGGAGAGAGGTAGGGGTGGAGAGATGGAGAGAGGTAGGGGTGGAGAGATGGAGAGGTAAGGTTGGCGAGATGGAGAGAGGTAGGGGTGGAGAGACGGAGAGAGGTAGGGGTGGAGAGATGGAGAGAGGTAGGGGTGGAGAGATGGAGAGGTAAGGGTGGAGAGACGGAGGGAGGGTATAGTAGGATGGAGAGAGGGTATAGTAGGGTGGAGAGACGGAGGGAGGGTATAGTAGGATGGAGAGAGGTATAGTAGGATGGAGAGAGGTATAGTAGGATGGAGAGACAGAGAGAGGGTATAGTAGGGTGGAGAGATGGAGAGAGGGTATAGTAGGGTGGAGAAATGGAGAGGGTATAGTAGGGTGGAGAGATGGAGAGAGGGTATAGTAGGGTGGAGAAATAGAGAGGTACAGTTTAAGAAGAGAAAGAGTGTGAAGGAGAGAGTACCTGACAGAGTGTGAAGGGAGGACAGCGAAATGAGAGGGACTAGAGAAACACTCACTCCACCACTCTTCATCTTACATACTGTATTTAACAACATCCTGTTTAGAGAGAGAAAAGCAGGACTAAATCAAATCAACAACAACTAGCCTCAGTAAGGCCTTGGTACATTGACAGGGTAATGATTAGATAGCAGATTTGTGGAGGCAGGCAGGCAGGTGTGTGAAATGAACGTTGTTCTGTAATTACAGTCATCCAGATAGGAGCTGCTTCTCTTCTCACCATAAGGGTGCTTCTACATGTAGTCCTCTTTAAAGTGAACCGGGGTAAAAGAAAAGAGAAAAGAAGCAAAAGAGCTCCGTTGTCTTTGTCTTCACACGGCTCTTGCCTTGGAATAAGGACTCAACTCTTTTGCCAGTTCACTTCACCTATTCTGTGGTCTGAGTCCTCTTCACATTCACATTGCTATGTTGAGAAAGGAACCCAGATCTTTTTCCAACATTCACTCTGGGTTTTTACAAAGTGCAGGACAAGCCATTCAATCAGAATGTGTTATCGGACAGCTAGATATACCTACTTACATTTTGGAAGCTAATAAACTCAGCAAAAAAAGAAACGTCCTCTCACTGTCAACTGCATTTATGTGTAAATATGTGTATGAACATAACAAGATTCAACAACTGAGACATAAACTGAACAAGTTCCACAGACATGTGACTAACAGAAATTGAAAAACGTCTCCCTGAACAAAGGGGGGGGGGGGTCAAAATAAAAAATAGCAGTCAGTATCTGGTGTGGTCACCAGCTGCATTAAGTACTGCAGTACTTCTCCTCCTCATGGACTGCACCAGATTTGCCAGTTCTTGCTGTGAGATGTTACCCCACTCTTCCACCAAGGCACCTGCAAGTTCCCGGGCATTTCTGGGGGGAATGTCCCTAGCCCTCACAGGTCCCAGACGTGCTCAATGGGATTGAAATCTGGGCTCTTCGCTGGCCATGGCAGAACACTGGCATTCCTGTCTTGCAGGAAATCAGCCATACTACTCGTTCTGTGCGTGGTGGTATTGTCATGCTGGAGGGTCATGTCAGGATGAGCATGCAGAAAGGGTACCACATGAGGGAGGAGGATGTCTTACCTGTAACATTGAGTTTGCCTCCAATGACAATAAGCTCAGTCCGATGATGCTGTGATACACCACCCCAGACCATGACGGACCCTCCACCTCCAAATTGATCCCGCTACAGAATACAGGCCTCGGTGTAACGCTCATTCCTTCACGATAAACGCGAATCCGACCATCACCTCTGGTGAGACAAAACCGCGACTCGTCAGTGAAGAGCACTTTTTGCCAGTCCTGTCTGGTCCAGCGACGGTGGGTTTGTGCCCATAGGCGACGTTGTTGCCGGTGATGTCTGGTGAGGACCTGCCTTACAACAGGCCTACAAGCCCTCAGTCCAGCCTCTCTCAGCCTATTGCGGATAGTCTGATCACTGATGGAGGGATTGTGTTCGTTCCTGGTGTAACTCGGGCAGTTGTTGTTGCCATCCTGTACCTGTCCCGAAGGTGTGATGTTCGGATGTACCGATCCTGTGCAGGTGTTGTTACACGTGGTCTGCCACTGTGAGGACGAGCAGCTGTCCGTCCTGTCTCCCTGTCTTAGGCGTCTCACAGTACGGACATTGCAATTTATTGCCCTGGCCACATCTGCAGTCCTCATGCCTCCTTGCAGCATGCCTAAGGCACGTTCACGCAGATGAGCAGGGACTCTGGCATCTTTCTTTGGTGTTTTTCAGAGTCAGTAGAAAGGCCTCTTCACTGTCCTAAATTTTCATAACTGTGACCTTAATTGCCTACCGTCTGTAAGCTGTTAGTGGCTTAACGACCGTTAAGGGGCATGTTCATTAATTGTTTATGGTTCATTGAACAAGCATGGGAAAGTGTCTAAACCCTTTACAATGAAGATCTGTGAAGTTATTTGGATTTTTATGAATTAATTTGAAAGACAGGGTCCTGAAAAAGGGACGTTTATTTTTTTGCTGAGTTTAGATTGCATTTCATTAAATTTTGAGACATACTATGAGACATCATACATGTAATCAGAAGCTCCTATTAACATGAAAATTGCTAAAAGAAAAAATAGAAATAGAATAACTAGTCACTTTAATGTTGTTTAAATAATGCTTGACTCATCTCATATGTATATACTGTATTTTAGTCAATGCCACTCCGACATTGCTCAATCTAATATTTATATATTTCTTAATTCCATTATTTTAATATTAGATGTGTGTGTATTGTAGTGAATAATTGTTAGATACTACTGCACTGTTGGAGCTACAGTAGGAACACAAGCATTTCGTTACACCCACTATAACATCTGCTAAATATGTGTATGTGAACAATAAAAATGTTATTTGATTTGAGAATAAATAATTCTGTAATTGAAAATTGAACACCCAATGTAAGCTACTGCCCCTTTAAGAGCTAGAATAGCTGTTGAACCCTATGTTGTGATTCTCACCAAACAGGTTGTCTTCTCACACTATTCAAACCCCAATATCAATAAAACAGCTGATGAAGCTCTATTAGCCTACCTTTGGCATGTTCACACTGCACAACAAATGAAACGAACTGCACCGAGTTCACAAAAAAATGTCTCAAAGGGACCAAGTGTGAAAACACCATAATATCATGACATACTGGTTCACTTCTCTCAGGCCGAATCAGTTATATTAAGGTTTTCTGAGGGTTTAAAAGCTCATGTTTCAGATTCAAACCAATAACTTCCTCGCTATTCCATTCTTTCCATCTCTCTCTCTCTCTCTCTCTTTCACTAACATGCACACACCCGAGGCAGCTCCCAGAGGTTATAAGTATGTTTGATGAAAGGAACTTTTATTTTATCAGGTGGTGATGTAGAATTCATGAGGCAGTAACTAAGTGTTACTGATGAAGAGCAGAAGAGCTGAATTACCTGCCAGCTCCGTGGTGGGAACATCCATCTACTACTAATACAACTACAAAACCTACAGTGGCTTCAGAAAGGATGCACACCCCTTGAATTTCCCCACATTTTGTTGTTTAACATCCTGAATTTAAAATGGATCAAATTGAGATTTTTTGGGTCAATGGCCTACACACAATACCCCATAATTTCTTGAAGAACATTTTCAAAATGAATACAAAATGTAAACATGAAATGTCTTTAGTCAATAAGCATTCCCTTTGTTATTGCAAGCCTAAATAAGTTCAGGAGTAAACGTGTGTTTAAGAAATCACATAATAAGTTGCAAGGGTTCATTATGTGTTCAGTAATACACTGCTCAAAAAAATAAAGGGAACACTTAAACAACACAATGTAACTCCAAGTCAATCACACTTCTGTGAAATCAACACAATGTAACTCCAAGTCAATCACACTTCTGTGAAATCAAACTGTCCACTTAGGAAACAACACTGATTGACAATAAATTTCACATGCTGTTGTGCAAATGGAATACACAAAAGGTGGAAATTATAGGCAATTAGCAAGACACCCCCAATAAAGGAGTGGTTCTGCAGGTGGTGACCACAGACCACTTCTCAGTTCCCATGCTTCCTGGCTGATGTTTTGGTCACTTTTGAATGCTGGCGGTGCTTTCACTCTAGTGGTAGCATGAGACGGAGTCTACAACCCACACAAGTGGCTCAGGTAGTGCAGCTCATCAAGGATGGCACATCAATGCGAGCTGTGGCAAGAAGGTTTGCTGTGTCTGTCAGCGTAGTGTCCAGAGCATGCAGGCTCTACCAGGAGACAGGCCAGTACATCAGGAGACGTGGAGGAGGCCGTAGGAGGGCAACAACCCAGCAGCAGGACCGCTACCTCCGCCTTTGTGCAAGGAGGTGCACTGCCAGAGCCCTGCAAAATGACCTCCAGCACAACTCCTTCATCCCCTCAGGCCAGGCTGCCAAGCCTCTTGCCTGGAAAACCGGAGACGCAGGATGGGGACCACCTTCACCAGCTCTCGCTGTGGACTTGCAGGATATGTGCAAATACATTGCAGACAAGCTGCTGATTCCCTGGCCCAACGCAGTAGAAGAAACCACCAGGACCTGCTACAAGGTTAAGAGGCTACCCAAAGCCAAATGGGCAGCCAGGCAATTCCTACAACTCACAAAAATGCCTGGAGGAGGTTACACCCGGTGACTGTGTTGACATGGAAGGGCTTGCCCCCCTGTCAAATCCCTGGTGGCTTCCCATCTACACCACAGCCAGTGGTCCTCCATGACTTTGATTGGTCCCACTCTACCGATCAAGTATGAATGTTTCCAGGCAACCGCGACAGAGAAGGTCTACAGGTCTCTCAGCACCGTCTCCATGCTCTCAGCATACCAAGCTGAGCTACAGGAGGAGATAGTGGTCACGCCGGAGCGGGGTCTGTGGGACGAGATCTGCATTGCCACAGACCTGCATATACTTAAAGCCGCCATCCAGGCGTCAGGAAGGGCAATGGGGCTCATGATATACCAAGGTGTCAGACAGTGAGAAGCTGAAGATCCTGGATGCTCCGGTAGACCCTAAGGCGCTTATCATGAGAAACCCTCGAGCTTTGTCTGCCGCGGAAGACACAGCCCGGTGTACATCACTGCACCTTCGCACCAGGCTGCAGCAGGTCGACCTCCCTCAACCCTCAAGATCCCCAGACGCCCAGCCCCCCCAGTTAGCACTCTGGGATTGGCCAGTGAACAGTTTCATTTGAACACCGACTGGGTTCCCCAAAATGTCATTTTAACAATTCAAAGTTCTACAGCTTCATCCACCAGGTCCCTTTATGATTGTAAATGGCTCGTGTTTGAGGTACGGTACACTTAGTCACAAACAGTGTCGTTCCAGTGCTCTGTCCTAGTAATTTGTTTCTACAGGAATTATTAAACAAAGGAAAGGCTATTAAACACCTTTAAATGCTGGACATTGGCAATGGCATTTCATTTTCTCGCTGTACAGAAACCGAACCGTGACCCCAAAATCGCAATATGTACCGAACCGTGTGTTTGGTGAACCGTCACAACCCTAGACGATAGGTGCTTCTACACCTGCATTACTAGCTGTTTGGGGTTTTAGGCTGGGTTTCTGTACAGCACTTCGAGATATTAGCTGATGTACGAAGCGCTATATAAAATACACTTGATTTGATTTGATTTAGACACACACACCATATGTATCATACACAACATGGCAGCTTATTCTTCAAAGCCGCACCACATGCTAAGCCCATACTGCAGAGCCTGCATATCAACAGATGGTAGAAGACTTATCAAACACACAGCTTTTCATGAGGGAATACTTCCACTAGCCTAGCTGCTTACTTTGTGGTGCATACCAATAACACACACACTGGCTACAGCACACACACACACTGGCCACAGCACACACACACACACACACACTGGCCACAGAGCACACACACACACACACACACACACTGGCCACAGAGCACACACACACAGACACATTGGCCACAGAGCACACTGGCCACAGCACACACACACACTGGCCACAGAGCACACCCACACTGGCCACAGAGCACACAGACACACCCACACTGGCCACAGAGCACACAGACACACCCACACTGGCCACAGAGCACACCCACACTGGCCACAGAGCACACAGACACACCCACACTGGCCACAAAGCACGCACACACTGGCCACAGAGCACGCACACACTGGCCACAGAGCACGCACACACACACACACACACACACACACACACACACACACACACACACACACACACACACACACACACACACACACACACACACACATATGCACTCACTCACACATATGCACTCACTCACACAAAACAGAGATGAGAGAGGGATTGGAAATGTGAAATGAGATTTGAATGTTAAATGTCAATGATAATTTTCTCATTTGAGTGATTACTGGCTCTAATCGTCTTACCAAACAGTTTCATGTGAGGCCAGCCGGGGGTTCGGCAGGCAGGCGGAGCTAAACAACATAATTACAGTCAGCCGATGTGATGAGCCAATTAACACGAGAACGCAGCAATTATGCAGACACCGGTTAGCAGGGAGTCAACAGAGAGAGAGAGACCAGAAACACCATCACTGCTAGCAGGAAGTCAACAGACAGAGAGACCAGAAACACCATCACTGCTAGCAGGAAGTCAACAGACAGAGAGACCAGAAACACCATCACTGCTAGCAGGAAGTCAACAGACAGAGAGACACCAGAAACACCATCACTGCTAGCAGGAAGTCAACAGACAGAGAGAGACCAGAAACACCATCACTGCTAGCAGGAAGTCAACAGACAGAGAGAGACCAGAAACACCAATCCTGCTAGCAGGAAGTCAACAGACAGAGAGACCAGAAACACCATCACTGCTAGCAGGAAGTCAACAGACAGAGATACCAGAAACACCATCACTGCTAGCAGGAAGTCAACAGACAGAGAGACACCAGAAACACCATCACTGCTAGCAGGAAGTCAACAGACAGAGACACCAGAAACACCATCACTGCTAGCAGGAAGTCAACAGACAGAGAGACCAGAAACACCATCACTGCTAGCAGGAAGTCAACAGACAGAGATACCAGAAACACCATCACTGCTAGCAGGAAGTCAACAGACAGAGAGACACCAGAAACACCATCACTGCTAGCAGGAAGTCAACAGACAGAGAGAGACCAGAAACACCAATCCTGCTAGCAGGAAGTCAACAGACAGAGAGACACCAGAAACACCATCACTGCTAGCAGGAAGTCAACAGACAGAGAGACCAGAAACACCATCACTGCTAGCAGGAAGTCAACAGACAGAGAGACACCAGAAACACCATCACTGCTAGCAGGAAGTCAACAGACAGAGACACCAGAAACACCATCACTGCTAGCAGGAAGTCAACAGACAGAGAGACCAGAAACACCATCACTGCTAGCAGGAAGTCAACAGACAGAGAGACCAGAAACACCATCACTGCTAGCAGGAAGTCAACAGACAGAGAGACACCAGAAACACCATCACTGCTAGCAGGAAGTCAACAGACAGAGAGAGACCAGAAACACCAATCCTGCTAGCAGGAAGTCAACAGACAGAGAGACCAGAAACACCATCACTGCTAGCAGGAAGTCAACAGACAGAGATACACCAGAAACACCATCACTGCTAGCAGTAAGTCAACAGACAGAGAGAGACCAGAAACACCATCACTGCTAGCAGGAAGTCAACAGACAGAGAGACACCAGAAACACCATCACTGCTAGCAGGAAGTCAACAGACAGAGAGACACCAGAAACACCAATCCTGCTAGCAGGAAGTCAACAGACAGAGACACCAGAAACACCATCACTGCTAGCAGGAAGTCAACAGACAGAGAGACCAGAAACACCATCACTGCTAGCAGGAAGTCAACAGACAGAGAGACCAGAAACACCATCACTGCTAGCAGGAAGTCAACAGACAGAGAGACACCAGAAACACCATCACTGCTAGCAGGAAGTCAACAGACAGAGAGACACCAGAAACACCATCACTGCTAGCAGGAAGTCAACAGACAGAGAGACACCAGAAACACCATCACTGCTGGCAGGAAGTCAACAGACAGAGAGAGACCAGAAACATCATCACTGGTACTGATGCATGTCAGATGGAGTCTTTCCACAGTTTTACAGACAGGGTGCAAAAGGGCCTCCTTTGGGGTAGGGGGCCACAGAGTTAGACAGGGGGGCGGCGTACTGCCTATACAATGGTAAGGGAGATTGATTTAGAGACGTCTAGCCTCCAGAATGGGTGAATGGCCACAGCTCTCTCTAGCCACAGGGAGACAGACAGAAGAGTATCGACAGCAGCCTCATCACAATCTTTATCCACCTCCAATTGACTGGCTAAACAAGCCCTGCTTTCTCTGTGAACGGAAAAGACTGAGGGATAGTGATTGCTCCTTTTCTTCCGGCTCCATTAAGAAGCACGTCTATGATCGGTCTGGCTAGCGTAGCGTCATAGGAGCCCAGTGGGGGATCTGAGCATTGATCTGTACAGTATAGATTGACTTCACACAGGGCACAGAGGGAGGGATGTGGCTGGCATATCTAGTCTTCTACAGCCTTCATCAGGTATTGAGACTGTTCAAATACCTCGCAAGAATACAGAATGATGAGGAAGAGGGGGATGAAGAGGACATAATAATCAATCCCAAATGTTCTGTCATCAGGAGGAAAACGAGGGATGTTCAAACAGACAATGGAACACTGCTACACATTATCATGGCAAAGCATCCAGAATACAATAACAGGCTGGGTAAGCACACACACACACACACACACACACACACACACACACACACACACACACACACACACACACACACACACACACACACACACACACACACACACACACACACACACACACACACACACACACACACACACACACACACACACACACAGTACAGACATATTAGGAGGGACGGATGGACAGTCTGACAAAGACAGGTGGCCTGGACACAGGGAGGCTCCCTCCCTCCCTCCCTCCCTCCCTCTCTCCATCCACCCATCCCTCTCTCTCTCTCTCCCTCCATCCCTCTCTCTCCATCCATCTATCCCTCTCTCTCCATCCATCTATCCCTCTCTCTTCCTCCATCCCTCCCGCTCTCCATTAAGTCAGATGAATAATTCAACCTCCCTCATCTGCTCCCACAGAGAGAGGAAGAAGGAGGAGATAAAGAGAGAGAGGGGTTTAGAAGAGAGAGTGAGAGAAAGAGACAGAGGGATAGAAAGAGAGTGGTTCAGAAGAGAGGGCGAGAAAGAGAGAGAAAGTGGTTTAGAAGAGAGGGCGAGAAAGAGAGAGAGAGTGGTTTAGAAGAGACGGCGAGAAAGAGAGAGAGAGTGGTTTAGAAGAAAGGGAGAGAAAGCGACAGAGGGAGAGAAAGAGAGAGAGAGTGGTTTAGAAGAGAGGGAGAGAAAGAGAGAGAGTGGATTAGAAGAGAGACGGAGAGAAAGAGAGAAAGAGAGAGAGTGGTTTAGAAGAGAGAGGGAGAGAGAGTGGTTTAGAAGAGACAGGGAGAGAGAGAGAGACAGAGTGGTTTAGAAGAGAGAGGGAGAGAGAGTGGTTTAGAAGAGAGAGGGAGAGAGAGTGGTTTAGAAGAGAGGGAGAGAGAGTGGTTTAGAAGAGAGGGAGAGAGAGTGGTTTAGAAGAGAGGGAGAGAGAGTAGTTTAGAAGAGAGGGAGAGAGAGTGGTTTAGAAGAGAGAGGGAGAGAGAGTGGTTTAGAAGAGAGAGGGAGAGAGAGTGGTTTAGAAGAGAGGGAGAGAGAGTGGTTTAGAAGAGAGGGAGAGAGAGTGGTTTAGAAGAGAGGGAGAGAGAGTAGTTTAGAAGAGAGGGAGAGAGAGTGGTTTAGAAGAGAGAGGGAGAGAGAGTGGTTTAGAAGAGAGGGAGAGAGAGTGGTTTAGAAGAGAGAGGGAGAGAGAGGGAGAGAGAGTGGTTTAGAAGAGAGGGAGAGAGAGTGGTTTAGAAGAGAGGGAGAGAGAGTGGTTTAGAAGAGAGGGTGAGAGAGTGGTTTAGAAGAGTGGTTTAGAAGAGAGAGGGAGAGCAAGAGAGAGTAGTTTAGAAGAGAGAGGGAGAGCAAGAGAGAGTGGTTTAGAAGAGAGAGGGAGAGAGAGTGGTTTAGAAGAGAGAGGGAGAGAGAGTAGTTTAGAAGAGAGGGAGAGAGAGTGGTTAAGAAGAGAGAGGGAGAGAGAGTGGTTAAGAAGAAAGAGGGAGAGAGAGTGGATAAGAAGAGAGAGGGAGAGAGAGTGGATAAGAAGAGAGAGGGAGAGAGAGTGGATAAGAAAAGAGAGGGAGAGAGAGTGGTTTAGAAGAGAG
>NC_074678.1:6052484-6142484 GCF_029448725.1 Salvelinus fontinalis | reverse complement strand
CTCCCCCCTCCCCTCTGTCTCATTTAACTCTAACTCTCCTTCTCTCTCTCCCGCCAGTCTCAGTGGCCAGGCTCAGTGACCAGCACCCCCCCCCCTCAGTGGCCCTTGGCTCAGTGGCCTCTCTCTCTCTGTGGATCACATTTAAAGTCCAGCCTGCCGTAAACACCTATTGACTCTACCACCAGGGCTTTTTCTGCACCATCTACGGCCATATGGGAGGTGTGTGTGTCAGTGTGTGTGTGTGTGTGTGTGACAGTGTGTGTGTGTGTGTGTGTGTCAGTGTGTGTGTGTGTGTCAGTGTGTGTGTGTGTGTCAGTGTGTGTGTGTCAGTGTGTGTGTGTCAGTGTGTGTGTGTGTGTGTGTGTGTGTGTGTGTGTGTGTGTGTGTGTGTGTGTGTGTGTGTGTGTGTGTGTGTGTGTGTGTGTGTGTGTGTGTGTGTGTGTGTGTATCAGTGTGTCAGTGTGTCGGGATTAGGAAGCCCAAGAAGGATGCCCATACTCATCATCAATACAGAACAGAATGGCGCTAAAAGGTTTTAGGGCATTTTTCACAAATGAAATTCGGGACCTGGTTTGGTTTCCACAGAGCATCTGTGAGAATTCTACAAAATACGTTTTGCTAACACAAGACCTGAAAGTAAACATTTTAGGTTGCGATTTCCGAGACGCACGTTCTACATGACGTTAGCAAGCTAGCTCGTTTACAACGGGCAAAAAGTTCCATGTGAATGCTGATGCTAGGCAGATACCCCGATATACGGCATAAACGGTATATTTGAAAAAAATATAATTTGGGTTGGTGTCACCGGGAGGCTGTGTGCTGCAGCACTGCTTATAACTAAGACATTTAAAATGTATTAAATAAATGATATCCAGCTCAGGACTCCAGCTTTACATTTGGTTTGCTAAATTGCTAG
The DNA here is from genome assembly GCF_029448725.1 of Salvelinus fontinalis. Taxonomy (NCBI): domain Eukaryota; kingdom Metazoa; phylum Chordata; class Actinopteri; order Salmoniformes; family Salmonidae; genus Salvelinus; species Salvelinus fontinalis. Next base: position 6,141,568 of record NC_074678.1, on the reverse strand, counting down.
CTAAGTGGCTAGATGTCAAGACATTCTGGCCTGAGTGCCAGTCTCTGTAGCTAACATTCCACTCCTTGCCACTGCTTGTCATTGCCAAAGAGCCTGGCCTTTCTGCCATCTTCAAATATGAACATTCAATCATTAATGAGCTCGAGGAGAACAGAGTAGTTGATTTTGATTCGATAACCCTCCCAGCTACCTTCCAATCACAACGATTATCCAAATATTGGAACTCTATCACTTTTTCTCTCTCCACAGAACACCTTGGTATGCGGTCAAAAGTTGCTAGCTCATTTCTAAATTCTCAAACTAAATACATACTGCAATTCCAACCACAAAACCTCTTTGCTTTCAGCCTCAAATACAACATCTTGCTTTGCCAACATCTAAATGTTTGTTTTTGACTTTGTTATAATTGTAATTCTATTTTCGAGGCTCCACATGGAATATATAGAATATATTCCAACAACCAATGAGCAACTCCGCCATAAATCCATCTGCTTATTGAACGTTGAGATTGGTCTATAAGGCCAGTCTATCTGGCAATGACATGGATGGCAAGGAGTGGAATGTTAGTTAAAAAGACTGGTAACCCAGACTAGAGACATTTTAATGCCCTCCTGGATCAAGATCCTTGTTGCCTAAATTGTAGCTCCCCTTGTGTGCACGTCCAGTAATACCGTATAGCCCGGTATGGTAAAGATCCAAGAGCCCGGTATGGTAAAGATCCAAGAGCCCGGTATGGTAAAGATCCAAGAGCTCGGTATTTGAGTGCCAACCGCTCCACAATCCGGATCATACAAAGAATATGTTAAAGTGCCCTCAGACATGGAAACCTTTATTTCAACTTGTACTGAGATGCCACCATTGAACATCAACAGTTCCGTCAGCCATCATGAATGACAACGGGATGTGACAGTTCCTTAGCCCTGCTCATCTTAGCAGAGATACAGTGACAGAAAAATAGACAAGAGACAGCTCGGGACAAGACAGCCTATGCCATCACTAGATGTCAGAGGTCAAATCAAGGTCATAGTGTATCTGATGACCTCTTCTGCACATCACAATGGACATGAATTCCTCTGTGTTCAGTACCATAGATGGATTACCTTGACTCTCTCTCTCTCACACTACTGGAGCGTGTTAGCACTGTCCTAGTTGCCTTTTCAGCTTTGCCTGTATGTCTCCCTCAAACATTGTTTTTGTAATGATCTACCCTGAGCCCACCTAGGGGTTGTTGCGGTCAAGACATTTTGTTAGCTGGTGATGGACTGTTAATTAACATAAACACATTTAGCATCTCCTGGCTTCCACACACAGCCTACAAGCCACTGATGCAGACCTTTGGAACATCTAGTCTAATAAATCCATGTGGTATAGCCTACACCTTCACAATACATCCATTATTTATTTTAGACAGGTCTACAGAAGCATGATGTGAAGAAAATGTAGTCTATTTCAGAAGAACAGAATAGCATACTCTGAGTTGTCCTTTAGTTAGGTCCTGATCTGGCTAGGCCATATGGCTGTGGGCTACACTAGTTCATTCAGCAGACAAGATTTGCTGAGAATTCCAACAACTTATTTTATATTATGAAGAATACAATTGAACAAAGCTGAATAAAACAGAAAGGATCTTTTCTCCAAACGATTTGAAGGAGTGCGCACATGCGGCTGTTCTATGTTGAGCGGTTAACGCTTAATTTAGAGTTATTTATGGAACTTCAGTTGTGATACAAATGTTGGGCTATATGTTTAGATTTTTAATACATTCTTAGGCTGCATGATGCAACTCTAATGAAGATTTGAAAAAGTTGCATGAAAGGCATGAGCTCTGCTTTGTGTTTTTTGTGCAGGCTGTAAACACTTCATCAGTCTCATTCACAATTTGACAAGCACTTGATAATGCCTCGGCTGCATCTCCTTTGTGTGGCGGTAATACCCCTTAACAAAAATCATTGCCTTTTGTGGCAACTGGTCATTGTTTCCTTGAGCTGAATATAAAAATTACAAATCCCTTCTCCCGGCTGCGTGCCGAAGCACCTCGCACTCACATGGCTCTCAGTCACGTGATCAGGTTTTTCTTACAGGCTACAAGGGAAGACAGACATATCCGGGATGCAACTGTTTGCGTCATCCAATTCCAAGGTGCCTATTGAAGCTTTATCAGGTTGGATGGGGAGCGTCCAGCCAAGACAACGCAGAAGTGGCTTTGGGACGAGTGTCTGAATGTCCTTGAGTGGCCCAGCCAGAGCCCAGACTTGAACCCGATCAAATCTCTGGAAATACCTGAAAATGTCTGTGCAGCAACGCTCCCCATCCAACCTGACAGAGCTTGAGAGGATCTGCAGAGAAGAATGGGAGAAACTCCCCAAATACAGGTGTGCCAAGCTTGTATACCCAAGAAGACTCAAGGCTGTAATTGCTGCCAAAGGTACTTTGTAAAGGGTCTGAATACTTATGTAAATGAAATATTATTATTTGTATAAATTTATCAAATTTATAAAAACCTGTTTTTGCTTTGTCATTACGGGGGTACTGTGCATAGATTGATGGGGGGAAAAAATAAAATGTCATCAATGTTAGAATAAGGCTGTAACGTAACACAATGTGGGAAAAGTCAAGGGGTCTGAATACTTTCCGAAGTCATTGCATGGTTGTGTGTGTGTGTGTATATATATATATATATATATGTATGTATATATATGCATATTTATTTTTTACTCCTCTTGCAATATAATTATTGTTTGGATAACCTTATTTACAATTATTTATAGATTTTAATCTTAAATTGTTTCACTCTTTATGTGATGCCCACTGCAGAGACCACCAGAAGAAGAATGATCACTGAATTATCACAGTGCATTATTGTAATGTTTGTTTATGTGTCAATTAACTGGTTAATTTGACACACAAAAAAAGGCATTCATTCATTCGGTAGCTTAGGCTACTTTTATTCTGGTAAAAACACCATTTTAACAGCACATTTGATATAAATAACCTAATAAATTACATCGGTTGTCACTCAACTAATAAAGCCTAATATTGCAGAAGGAATTTTACAAACATTTGAATGCTGAAGGTGACTCACAGATGTGCCAGATCAGTAATAGGCCTACGACTTGCTGTTCAGCCCGCGAAGATGCGCACAGTTTGACTACTGACATGGTCTAGGGTTGTTCAGCATGCAAAATGACTTGTAGATCAATGACTGTCAACATAATGACATGCTTAGTTCCACACTGAAGGAGAGGATGCAGTCGTCACACAAATCTGGGCTATTTCTGGAAGGAAGAAAGAAAGTCATTTGAAAGTAATAGTGAACCGACTATTCGTAGTGTCTGAATCGATTTTCTGACTGACACTCGCTACATTTCGATCGGTTTGGGGTCCTGCAAACCAATGCAGTCATATCTTAAACATTTGAATGATGCATATCGTTACATTACAATTTACTGTACTGTACCTAGTCTGAACACACACAAAACTGGTGATACCTTTTATGAGAGGGCCTTTATCATTGGAGTGCTATTATTTAGTTCATTTGAGTGTGAAGGGGAGGTAATTACACTTAACACAGACACACATACACACACGCTTTAAGGGTACTGTTAATCTCTGAGTTAAGGAACCGGGTCATACACACACACTTTAAGGGTACTGTTAATCTCTGAGTTAAGGAACCGGGTCATACACACATGCCTTAACAGGCTGACTACCCCGCTCGCGTCGGGTGCGCGAGTGTTGCAAAATAAATTTAGAAATCTATATTAATCAATTATTGCACCCACACTGCTCGCAGGTGCCAACGGGTGTCTGCGTTGCCAAGGGCTAAAATAGAAGTCAGTTCCATTTGTGACGCAGATCGCGCTGCAAGTCCTGCCTCTCCCATCTCCTCATTGGTTTATAGAAGCAGGTACCCACGTGCCATCTCCTCATTGGTTATACCCACGTGGGTGACTGCAAGACGAATGAGGTCAGTGGCGGTAATGCACCTAATTTATGAAAGTTGCCAATCGCAATATAAAGTCAAGAGAATATCTAGGCTATCTAGAGCAACATAGAGTGACTTGATGCAAAAGCTGTTGTCAATCTGGAGAGGAGAGGGATGCACATCTCCAGGCCAACCAGGGTGGGTAGGACACTGGACAATACCATATAAGGAACTGTTTGAGTGTAGCATCGGGAGCGGCACAAGACGGATCTAATCTACCCAACGACCAGATGCGGAAATCTGAGAGACTGGGACCAGTCTGAGTGCCGGCGATAGGCTGAGTAAAGTTTAAACCACGCTCAGCCTCTGCTGTGAGAGGCCAACAGACGGGTTGGAACTACGTCATCACGGTATAAGAACAGCTGTTTACGTACTTCCTGCCAGTTCTCTGTTTTACCCTGCGCGGTGATACAGCGAACCCGTATATACGAAAATTGCATTTGCCATTTATTGTTTGTGTTAATTAAACATAATTAAAGAAAGTTGGCAGACCTTGCCTTTTATTTATCCTGATACCGGATTCGATTAACGCAGCGCTCACAAATAGGACAAATTCGCTAGCAAGTGCAAGCTAACTAGCTAAATTGCCATACATGTTTAATGCTTTTCGACCTGTCCCCAAATTAATGTAATTGGTTCAGAGTTTGTTTTGATATTTTAACCTGCGTGTCGTGATCGCGTTTGATGTGGGGGGACAAAATAAATGTATGAACGATGGCGCACACACGCAGCCGGTTTGGGTTCGGTGTTAAGGGTACTGTTAATCTCTGAGTTAAGGAACCGGGTCATGCACACATGCCTTAAGGGTACTGTTAATCTCTGAGATAAGGAACCGGGTCATGCACACATGCCTTAAGGGTACTGCTAATCTCTGAGATAAGGAACCGGGTCATGCACACATGCCTTAAGGGTACTGTTAATCTCTGAGTTAAGGAACCGGGTCATGCACACATGCCAGGACTACCCAAACACAGCCATCCAGTCTTACCTCCAGAGGAAGGGGTTTCCCCCCTGGTGGACGGGGGCTGACAGGGGGCCCTCAGCGTGGGCAGAGGAGGAGGAGTGGAGGAGGAGGGAAGGCTGGGAGGAGGAGGTGTGGATGGAGCGAGGGAGGGAGGTGGGGGAGAGCAGGTGCTGCAGGAGACTGCTGTTGCCATGGCAGCGGTGCTGAGCGGCCGGCCAGATTCTACGGGTCGACGCGGACGGACGGGAGGAAGGAAAGAGGGAAGGTTGTCTGATAAACAACACTAACAAATGTACTACTGGCTTAAATCCATGAAACCGTCATCAAAATAGCCCCCCTCCCCGTACTAAGGAAGCTGTGGTGAGGGGCAGTGGAGCCCCCTCATACTCCCCAGTGCCAGCTCTCTGTTGGCAGGCTGGGTAGAGAGGGGCCATATGGGGCTGGTCTAAACAGACTTGGACCCCCTTGTGAGTGGCCAGAATGGGTGACAATATGACCCTGGCAGCAGTCTGCTGTGTGCATGTGTCTGTCTCTGACTGGGCAGTGACCTGGTATTCACACTATCCCCCCCTAACCTCTCCCCGCTCTTTTCTTCCTCTCTTTCCCTTCACCGCTCCTCCCGTTTTTCCTTTATGCCTGAGTGCTAATGTGTGTTTCCATGGCTGTGTGTGCGTGTGTGATGTGTACTGCATGTTTGAGGGGTGTAAGCAGACACTGCCTGGCCCTGTCAATCACTCTACTCAGACCTACAGCTCCACAACACACAGAGGGAGGGAATCACACACACATACCGTAAGGGCAGTTAACCCTTTGTGGTCAGTGTGTGTGTCTTACTGGATATGCAGGTCAGGAGCTCCTGGCCTCTCCTTCCTCCTCTTCATCATGTCTCCAACGGCAATGGTAAATCAAGGGGCCGGCTCGGGGAGTCAGTGCTGCTCCAGTGAACTGTGCCACCTGTCCATCAAAGCCATGCTGGCCAACGAGCTGACAGCTCACTTCCTCTCAAAACAACAACACTGCAAAACAGACACAGCCCTTACGGACTACTCATTCATAACACACAATGAGAAGAACAGTGAGTGTGAGTAACAACATCCAAAATCAAGTTACTTTCTGAGAGGCCATGTGGTTTAGACTGGTCAGTACACAGACAGGTATGCCAGGTATCTAGGCTAGTGTGAGACTGGTCAGTACACAGAAAGATTAGTCAGATATCTAGGCTAGTGTCAGACTGGTCAGTACATAGACAGGTATGCCAGGTATCTAGGCTAGTGTCAGACTGGTCAGTACATAGACAGGTATGCCAGATATCTAGGCTAGTGTCAGACTGGTCAGTACATAGACAGGTATGCCAGGTATCTAGGCTAGTGTCAGACTGGTCAGTACATAGACCGGTATGCCAGATATCCAGGCTAGTGTCAGACTGGTCAGTACACAGACAGGTATGCCAGGTATCTAGGCTAGTGTCAGACTGGTCAGTACATAGACAGGTATGTCAGATATCTAGGCTAGTGTCAGACTGGTCAGTACATAGACCGGTATGCCAGATATCCAGGCTAGTGTCAGACTGGTCAGTACACAGACAGGTATGCCAGGTATCTAGGCTAGTGTCAGACTGGTCAGTACACAGAAAGATTAGCCAGATATCTAGGCTAAAGTCAGACTGGTCAGTACATAGACCGGTATGCCAGATATCCAGGCTAGTGTCAGACTGGTCAGTACACAGACAGGTATGCCAGGTATCTAGGCTAGTGTCAGACTGGTCAGTACATAGACAGGTATGTCAGATATCTAGGCTAGTGTCAGACTGGTCAGTACATAGACCGGTATGTCAGATATCTAGGCTAGTGTCAGACTGGTCAGTACATAGACCGGTATGCCAGATATCCAGGCTAGTGTCAGACTGGTCAGTACATAGACAGGTATGCCAGGTATCTAGGCTAGTGTCAGACTGGTCAGTACATAGACAGGTATGCCAGGTATCTAGGCTAGTGTCAGACTGGTCAGTACATAGACAGGTATGCCAGGTATCTAGGCTAATGTCAGACTGGTCAGTACATAGACAGGTATGCCAGGTATCTAGGCTAGTGTCAGACTGGTCAGTACATAGACCGGTATGCCAGATATCCAGGCTAGTGTCAGACTGGTCAGTACATAGACAGGTATGTCAGATATCTAGGCTAGTGTCAGACTGGTCAGTACATAGACCGGTATGCCAGATATCCAGGCTAGTGTCAGACTGGTCAGTACATAGACAGGTATGCCAGGTATCTAGGCTAGTGTCAGACTGGTCAGTACATAGACAGGTATGCCAGGTATCTAGGCTAGTGTCAGACTGGTCAGTACATAGACAGGTATGCCAGGTATCTAGGCTAATGTCAGACTGGTCAGTACATAGACAGGTATGTCAGATATCTAGGCTAGTGTCAGACTGGTCAGTACATAGACCGGTATGCCAGATATCCAGGCTAGTGTCAGACTGGTCAGTACACAGACAGGTATGCCAGGTATCTAGGCTAGTGTCAGACTGGTCAGTACACAGAAAGATTAGTCAGATATCTAGGCTAATGTCAGACTGGTCAGTACATAGACCGGTATGCCAGATATCCAGGCTAGTGTCAGACTGGTCAGTACACAGACAGGTATGCCAGGTATCTAGGCTAGTGTCAGACTGGTCAGTACATAGACAGGTATGCCAGGTATCTAGGCTAGTGTCAGACTGGTCAGTACATAGACAGGTATGCCAGGTATCTAGGCTAGTGTCAGACTGGTCAGTACATAGACAGGTATGCCAGATATCCAGGCTAGTGTCAGACTGGTCAGTACATAGACAGGTATGCCAGGTATCTAGGCTAGTGTCAGACTGGTCAGTACATAGACAGGTATGCCAGATATCCAGGCTAGTGTCAGACTGGTCAGTACATAGACAGGTATGCCAGGTATCTAGGCTAGTGTCAGACTGGTCAGTACATAGACAGGTATGCCAGGTATCTAGGCTAGTGTCAGACTGGTCAGTACATAGACAGGTATGCCAGGTATCTAGGCTACAGTGTCCTCAGTGTTCTGTTCTCATATAATACTGGCAAAGCAGGGCTTTACAGCTGAACACCGATGAGTCACACACACCATGTCTCTACCTGACCCAGCTATAACAACATCAAACCACTCACTTCCCTGTCTTACAAACACACACTGGCACATACAACCACAGTCACACACACAAACACCAAAACACAAGCACAGTGAGCAGAGTCAGCAGCTTTCTAGAAGGTTCCTCAAGTCCCGTGGGTCAAACCAGAAACCCAACAGTAACAGGGGTTTCTGTGTCCCCCCCTGTCCTGGCTCGGTGACCACTCCACTGACTGGGTCACAGGTCAAGTATAGGTTAGCATTGGTTCAAATAGCCGTCACATAAATCCTCCACAGGCACCAGGGTTTGGGAGATCTGCTCTGAGTATCCCCGGGCTAAGATCCCTGATCCTGGGGAATGCTTGTCAGTTAGTCCGTTGGTTCAGAGGAGTGTCCTTGAGGTCTGGCTGACTGCTCTTTCTGACAGTCTGACAGGAGTGTCCAAAGGGAGAACTTGGCCATGGTCACTGCCTCTTCAGCCAGCGAGAGAGAGAGAGAGAGAGAGAGAGAGAGAGAGAGAGAGAGAGAGAGAGCCTGTCGCCTGAGCTACTGTCACTCCCACACACACACACTGTGAGCAGTAGAGTACAGAGAGAGAGAAGTCCAGAATACAGTGACACACAGCACTACCACGCCCAACTGACAACCAGGCACAGAGCATTCTCATGGTATCACAAGACCCTGAGGGAGGTGCAGCTGTCACCCCTAGCCTTACCCTGCCTTATCCTGGCTAGCCCTACCCTCCCTCCCCCTCATCCCTGCCTTATCCTGGCTAGCCTTACCCTGCTCCCCCTCTCTCTACACCTCACCCCTGTCTTACCCTGCCTTATCCTGGCTAGCCTTACCCTGCCCCCCTCTCTCTACACCTCACCCCTGTCTTACCCTGCCTTATCCTAGCTAGCCTTACCCTGCCTTATCCTGGCTGACCTTACCCTACCTCCCCCCGCACCTCATATCTGTCTTACCCTGCCTTATCCTGGCTATCCCTACCCTCCCTACCCCTCATCACTATCTTACCCTGCCTTGTCCTGGCTAGCACTCCCTCCCCCTCTCTCTACACCTCATCCCCGTCTTACCCTGCCTTATCCTGGCTAGCCCTCCCTCCCATCCCCTCTCTCTACACATCATCCCTGTCTTACCCTGCCTTATCCTGGCTAGCCTTCCCTCCCTCCCCCTCCCCCTCTCCACACCTCATCCCTGTCTTACCCTGCCTTATCCTGGCTAGCCCTACCCTCCCATTCCCTCTCTCTACACCCCATCCCTGCCTTATCCTGGCTAGCCTTACCCTCTTTTCCCCTCTCTCTACACCTCATCCCTGTCTTACCATGCCTAATCCTGGCTAGCCCTCCCTCCTATCCCCTCTCTCTACACATCATCCCTGTCTTACCCTGCCTTATCCTGGCTAGCCTTCCCTTCCTCCCCCTCTCCACACCTCATCCCTGTCTTACCCTGCCTTATCCTGGCTAGCCTCCCTCCCACCCCTCTCTACACATCATCCCTGTCTTACCCTGGCTAGCTATTCTTCCCTCCCCGCTATTATCTCTCTCTACCACTCAACGTCCTGTTCTCTCCTGTCCCCATTCTCTGTCTTGGGAATCAGAGGTACATCAGTGTCCCTGGTGAGGGAGCCTGTCTACGTGTGGGTTAAATGCAGCTCACATGCAGTGACGGCAGGGACAATGGATCTGAATCAATCAGGCTACATTAGAGGCTTTGGTTACAACTAGCGTAGCGCTGTTGCATCACTAGGCTAATCCCCGCCTGATTAGTGGACTGACGTACGACCACACGGCTACAGGACATGAGACTGTCATTACCCAGACTAATCTACTATAACAGTCTAGGACCTGTTCTATAAGAGAACATCAGCAGAGGTAGTTAACTGTTACAGTACACTCCAATACAGGGTCAAGGTTAGGTTCTGATTAGGTTAGACTGTGGTCAGAGAATAGAGAGCAGATACAGTACAACTGTGGGTATAAACGGGAGGATGATGTGTGTGTCAGAGAGAGAGAGAGAGAGAGAGAGAGAGAGAGAGAGAGAGAGAGAGAGAGAGAGAGAGAGAGAGACGAATGAAGTGAAACTATCATAACGTCACACACACCAACCACCCCGCAGCACCCAACTGAGAGGAAATAAAGACAGACTTTCACAAGGCAGGCCTGTCTTCAAAAGACACTGTTGGGTACTAGAGATAAAAGAAACAACTTTTGTGTTGAGTTTTGGGGTTAGTTTTCAGAACAGAGCCCGTGAGTGGCTGGCTGGCTGGCGGGCGGGCTGGCACGAGAGTTCTAAATAGACCAGCAGTGTGGATCCAGTGAGGGATACTGAGCTGTTCCAGGAAGAGAGAGGGTGAGACTGAAGAGCTACAGTTCTGCTGCATACTAATGACCTTTCACCTTTACCCAGTGTCAGTCAAGCCTTCAAGAGAGACAGAACACCCTCAGACATGTAACCAGGTGACACTGTGACAGCTCAAACACACACGCACAGGCAAAAGTAACACTACCTACAGTTGAAGTCAGAAGTTTACATACACCTTAGCCAAAAACATTTAAACTCCGTTTTTCAAAACTCCCGACATTTAATCCTAGTAAAAATTCACTGTCTTTGGTCAGTTACGATCAACACTTTATTTTAAGATTATGAAATGTCATAATAATAGCAGAGAAAAGGATTTATTTCAGCTTTTATTTCTTTCATCACATTCCCAGTGGGTCAGAAGTTTACATACACTCAATTAGTATTTGGTAGCATTTCCTTTAAATTGTTTAACTTGGGTCAAACGTTTCAGGTAGCCTTCCACAAGCTTCCCACAATAAGTTGGGCGAATTTTGTCCCATTCCTCCTGACAGAGCTGGTGTAGCTGAGTCAGGTTTGTAGGCCTCCTTGCTCGTACACACTATTTCAGTTCTGCCCACACATTTTCTATAGGATTGAGGTCAGGGCTTTGTGATTGCCACTCCAATACCTTGACTTTGTTTTCCTTAAGCCATTTTGCCACAACTTTGGAAGTATGCTTGGGGTCATTGTCCATTTGGAAGACCCATTTACGACCAAGCTTTAACTTCCTGACTGATGTCTTGAGATGTTGCTTCAATATATCCACATAATTTTCCATCCTCATGATGCCATCTATTTGGTGAAGTGCACCAGTCCCTCCTGCAGCAAAGCACCCCCACAACATGATGCTGCCACCCCCGTGCTTCACGGTTGGGATGGTGTTCTTCGGCATGCAAGCCTCCCCCTTTTTCCTCCAAACATAACGATGGTCATTATGGCCAAACAGTTCTATTTTTGTTTCATCAGACCAGAGGACATTTCTCCAAAAAGTACAATCTTTGTCACCATGCGCAGTTGCAAACCGTAGTCTGGCTTTTTTAGGGCGGTTTTGGAGCAGTGCCTTCTTCCTTGCTGAGCGACCTTTCAGATGTCGATATAGGACTTGTTTTACTGTGAATATAGATACTTTTGTACCTGTTTCCTCCAGCATCTTCACAAGGTATTTTGCTGTTGTTCTGGGATTGATTTGCTCTTTCGACCAAAGTACGTTCATCTCTAGGAGACAGAACAAAGGATGGCACTGCGATAGACTACATCCAATTTGCTGAGTAAAGTGTTGGAGGCTATTTTGTAAATGACATTGCAGAACTCAAGGATCGGCAGGATAGTCAGTTTTACGAGGGTGTTAAGAAGCATGGTTTGGCGGGTCATCTTTCGGAGGACGCATGACTCGACCTTCGCCTCCCGAAACCCGTTGGGGAGTTGCAGCGATGAGACAAGATTGAAATTGGGGAGTAAAAGGGGGCAAAAATATAATAATAAAAAATAATACCTAACCAAAAAACGCTGTGTTATTTCACGTAGATGGAGAACATGGGTCAATTTCTCCGCTGTTTTGGTGCCCTGGCTAACACGCTGTAACAGTGTGAAGCAAACCCGTGGACATGCGCAGTTATTACTGTGTGTGATGACTATGTGAGAGCGAAGTGTCTCGCTCATCTCAATATCCTATTCATTGATGATAGGCCCTGCATAACTGAAGTAGCGAAACATTGCAAGCCAAGAAATTACGAGATAAAGCTTTTGATTGCCGATAGATAGGCCTAGTGAACTGTTCTGACTCTGTCTGCCTGCTGGCCGACCTGCCTATACTGTACCCCTCCCCTCTCTCCATCCCTCGCTAGCTCGCTATGAAAGATGTAAGTGTTTGTGTTCTTGGAAGTACGGCAAATCCTCCGTTACAGAAATTCTGAACCTTAGGAGTCGTAGTAAAATCTTGACACTGAAATGAGAGTCGACGTGCAAAGAATCGAGGAATCAATTATTTTGGAGTCGACTCTCCACCACTACGTCATCGTCGTTGGAAAAATGGTAGAGAAAGGCAAGCGACAGCAGTCCTGTATGATAATACTTTGAGAAGTTAAATGAGAAGGAAGTGCAGCTGCATTGTGAATTCACCTGTCATTTTTATGTCACTTTATCACTTTAATGTAAACCGAAAAATTAAATGGCAGTTTAAAGGTTAAAATTCCATTTGTCACATCACTACTCTACGGTCTAAATGGAAAGTCATCACGTAGAAGTAGAAATCACAGTGTCTTGTGTAGCCTATATCCGGTATCTCTTTGGTATCCACACTCCATAGCATGCTATAGCATATGGCGTTTGCGAAAAACTGAAGAGAAATGGTCTGTTCCATGTCTGCCCTCGGCTGAATCTAGTTGATGATCCCTGCTGTAGGGCCCAGTGGAGATCTGACTGGCTATAGCAGTCCCCTTTCCTCTCTCTCACCCCCCCTTACTTTCTCAGCCCCCTCTCCCTCTTTCTCTCTCCCCCCTCTCTCTCTCTCTCACCCCCCCTCTCTCTCTCTCACCCCCCCTCTCTCTCTCTCTCTCCCCCCCTCTATCACTCATCCACCCCTCTCTCTCTCATCCACCCCTCTCCATCTCACCCCCCCTCTCTCCCTCTCTCACCCCCCCCTCTATCTCACTGTTTTCTCTTTTATACTATCTTTTATAATTTTTTCAGCAGATCCCTCTCTATCTCATCTTAGTAACAGAGATCTAGAGATATCCACCAATGGTAGTGTCAGTGTAGCCGTTACACAATCCTATGTTTGGATGGATGAGCTCACAGACCATGTCCCGGCAACAGGTCCCTCAAGTCCTCCTCAGCAGAGTAAGACCCTCATCAACTTTCTCTAACTCCATGTTCCTCTTTCCACCGGTCTTCAAGGCTGTGTCATACAGCACACAGTACACACAATGGGGTCCTTGAAGGCTGCTACAGTACACTAGATCTGGCTGCTACAGTACACTAGATCTGGCTGCTACAGTACACTAGACCTGGCTGCTACAGTAGACTAGACCTGGCTGCTACAGTACAATAGATCTGGCTGCTACAGTACACTAGACCTGGCTGCTACAGTACACTAGATCTGGCTGCTACAGTAGACTAGACCTGGCTGCTACAGTACACTAGACCTGGCTGCTACAGTAGACTAGACCTGGCTGCTACAGTACACTAGATCTGGCTGCTACAGTAGACTAGACCTGGCTGCTACAGTACACTAGACCTGGCTGCTACAGTAGACTAGACCTGGCTGCTACAGTACACTAGACCTGGCTGCTACAGTACACTAGACCTGGCTGCTACAGTAGACTAGACCTGGCTGCTACAGTACACTAGACCTGGCTGCTACAGTACACTAGATCTGGCTGCTACAGTACACTAGATCTGGCTGCTACAGTACACTAGATCTGGCTGCTACAGTACACTAGACCTGTCTGCTACAGTACACTAGATCTGGCTGCTACAGTACACTAGACCTGGCTGCTACAGTACACTAGATCTGGCTGCTACAGTACACTAGACCTGGCTGCTACAGTACACTAGACCTGGCTACTACAGTACACTAGACCTGGCTGCTACAGTACACTAGACCTGTCTGCTACAGTACACTAGACCTGGCTGCTACAGTACACTAGACCTGGCTGCTACAGTACACTAGACCTGGCTGCTACAGTACACTAGACCTGGCTGCTACAGTACACTAGACCTGGCTGCTACAGTACACTAGACCTGGCTGCTACAGTACACTAGACCTGGCTGCTACAGTACACTAGACCTGGCTGCTACAGTACAATAGACCTGGCTGCTACAGTACACTAGACCTGGCTACTACAGTACACTAGACCTGGCTGCTACAGTACACTAGACCTGTCTGCTACAGTACACTAGACCTGGCTGCTACAGTACACTAGACCTGGCTGCTACAGTACACTAGACCTGGCTGCTACAGTACACTAAACCTGGCTGCTACAGTACACTAGATCTGGCTGCTACAGTACACTAGATCTGGCTGCTACAGTACACTAGATCTGGCTGCTACAGTACACTAGATCTGGCTGCTACAGTACACTAGACCTGGTTGCTACAGTACACTATACCTGGCTGCTACAGTACACTAGACCTGGCTGCTACAGTACACTAGACCTAGCTGCTACAGTACACTAGATCTGGCTGCTACAGTACACTAGATCTGGCTGCTACAGTACACTAGACCTGGCTGCTACAGTACACTAGACCTGGCTGCTACAGTACACTAGATCTGGCTGCTACAGTACACTAGATCTGGCTGCTACAGTACACTAGCTCTGACTGCGCCCGGTTCAGTGCAGTTCTCCAAAGAGGCTTTCCTGTTTAGAGACAGGCAGAGAGAAAGACGCCTCTGCACTCAGGGAGTCTGAAGAAGTGAATCAAGAATAGAGATAGAATGGTGACAAGTACTCACAAACTGGCCCTCCTTGGAAGACTGAGCTCCTTCTGCAAGAGAGGGAGAGAGAGAGAAAGATATGTCAGTGTGGTTGTCATCAGTTAGAAATATGGATGAATACAGAGTTAAATTGGTTTGCTATTTGGGATGTAAATAAAATGTATTCTGCTTTAATAGACATTTCTGCTTGACATCAAGAGGAAAAGCATGTGTCATTAATACCCTGAGAATTACACTAGGTGGCACTGTGATACCATCTGAATTGGTTGAGTAGAAAAGCAAATAGCAATGTATTGTTTACATGGGGTGGAAACAAAGCACAACATCATGATGATAAATGGCAGGTCAATGACAGGCAGGTCAATGACAGGTATTCACAGCTTGTTCAGTGTAAATACACAATCTAGAAGTAGGTTATTTCCATCATAATGAGATTCCTTGACCTTCAGTTCTCAAACAAATCCACTAGGTGGCAAAGGAGTACCAATAGCAAGGGCCAAGCCAGAGAAACCGCTCTTCTTTGAGAGGACAAGATTCTGTAACTACAAATGCAGGTTCTGTAGCTATATAGTAGCAGATTCCGTTGCAATAGTAGCAGGTTCTGTAGCTATATAGTAGAAAGTTACGTCGCAATAGTAGCAGGTTCTGTAGCTATATAGTAGCAGGTTCTGTAGCTATATAGTAGCAGGTTCTGTAGCTATATAGTAGCAGGTTCTGTAGCTATATAGTAGCAGGTTCTGTCGCAATAGTAGCAAGTTCTGTTGCAATAGTAGCAAGTTCTGTTGCAATAGTAGCAGGTTCTGTAGCTACAAATGCAGGTTCTGTAGCTATATAGTAGCAGGTTCTGTAGCAATAGTAGCAGGTTCTGTAGCAATAGTAGCAGGTTCTGTCGCAATAGTAGCAGTTTCTGTCGCAATAGTAGCAGGTTCTGTAACTACAACAGCATGTTCTGTAGCTATATAGTAGAAAGTTCTGTCGCAATAGTAGCAGGTTCTGTTGCAATAGTAGCAGGTTCTGTAGCTATATAGTTGCAGGTTCTGTAGCTATATAGTTGCAGGTTATGTCGCAATAGTAGCAAGTTCTGTTGCAATAGTAGCAGGTTCTGTAGCTATATAGTAACAGGTTATGTGGCAATAGTAGCAGGTTCTGTGGCTATAGTAGCAGGTTCTGTAGCTATATAGTATCATGTTCGGTCGCAATGGTAGCAAGTTCTGTCGCAATAGTAGCAGGTTCTGTCACAATAGTAGCAAGTTTTGTCGCAATAGTAGCATGTTCCGTAGCTATATAGTAGCAGGTTATGTAGCTATATAGTAGCAAGTTCTGTGGCAATAGTAGCAGGTTCTGTAGCTATATAGTAGCAAGTTCTGTGGCAATAGTAGCAGGTTCTGTAGCTATATAGTAGCAAGTTATATCGCAATAGTAGCAGGTTCCGTAGCTATATAGTAGAAAGTTACGTCGCAATAGTAGCAGGTTCTGTTGCAATAGTAGCAGGTTCTGTCGCAATAGTAGGAAGTTCTGTCGCAATAGTAGCAGGTTCTTTAGCTGCAACAGCAGGTTCTGTAGCTATAGTAGCAGGTTCTGTAGCTATATAGTAGCAGGTTCTATAGCTACAACAGAAGGTTCTGTAGCTATATAGTAGCAGGTTCTGTAGCTATATAGTAGCAGGTTCTGTAGCTACAAGAGCAGGTTCTGTAGCTATAGTAGCAAGTTCTGTAGCTATAGTTGCAGGATCTGTCGCTACAACAGCAGGTTCTGTCGCTACAACAGCAGGTTTTCTAGACCCTTGGTCAACATGTTCACAGCAACAGCTGCTTTGGTCTCAATAACAAATGATGTGTGCTCAAACAAAGACAAAGCACCAACACAGAACTATCTGACTACTGCCTGAGAGACAGAACACAGAGAGAGAGAAAGTAAGGGGGAGAAAACATGACTGTTGGAGAGAAAGCACCTGGTCACAAAGACAGATAGATGGAGAGAAAGAGACTGATAGACAGATGGAGAGAAAGAGACTGAAAGACAGATTGATGTAGGGAGCAGTATTCTGAGCCTGTACTGCAGGCATCTGCTGCTCCAAATAACCAACCACGGTGGATCTATCAAGCCCAGTGCCTCTCTCCCTGCCCGCCTGTCTCCCTGCCCGCCTGTCTCCCTGCCCGCCTGTCTCCCTGCCCGCCTCCCCCCCGACTCAGGATGGCCGTCTCCACAGCACTGATCTTTTTCCTCCCTCCACCCTCTCCCTCTCGTTCACCTTCTCTCTAGTGTCTATTAGTATTATGAATTATTAGTGCATGATGAGCTAATGCAGTGCGTGGGAGAAAACACGTGTGTGTGTGTGTGTGTGTGTGTGTGTGTGTGTGTGTGTGTGTGTGTGTGTGTGTGTGTGTGTGTGTGTGTGTGTGTGTGTGTCTATGCTCCGCAGTGTGGAGTGTTAGTGTGAGTAAGTCGGGGCTTCTGAGTCAGCAGAACTCTGCATTTTCTAGAGTCTCTAAATGAACAACAACAACAACAACAGCATAGCCCTCAGGAGTAAACAGGCTGATTCCATTGGAGAACAGAACAGGACTAATGTCATTGACAGCGTGTCTGTGTGCTGCAGAGGCCGGTAACACATTCGCTTTAGTCCCCTCTCTCTGAGGGCCAAGAGGCCTCAACTCAATTAGCCTGTTCAGAGCTCAGCTAGAGAGCTCAGCAGACCGGCTGATAGATCTTATCAGGGGACTGGAGTGAGCAGGACCAGACCCACTAACTCCATGGAGGAGGAGGAGGGTGGAGTAAGGTCAGGCAACACAATGACACAAGACAGTATACTTTCATTAATACAGCTTTATTAGAAACACTGAAACAGGGGAAGATGTTATGAGAGGGTTCAGGGGCTGAAGCGAGAGAGAGAGGGGGGGAAATGGACGAGAGAGGAAGGGGAAAAGAGAGGAAGGAAGGGGAGAGAGGAAGGGAGGGACAAGAGGAAAGGGAGAAGAGAGGGGAAGGGACAAGAGGAAAGGGAGAAGAGAGGGAGGGAGGGGAGAGAATAAAGTGAGAAGATGGAGGAAGGGAGGGGAAAGAGGAAACGGAGAAGAGAGAGAAAGGGACGGATGAGAGGAAAGGGAGAAGAGAGAGAAAGGGACGGATGAGAGGAAAGGAAGAAGAGAGAGGAAGGGACAGAAGAGAGGAAAGGGAGAAGAGAGAGGAAGGGACGGATGAGAGGAAAGGGAGAAGAGAGAGAAAGGGACGGATGAGAGGAAAGGAAGAAGAGAGAGGAAGGGACAGATGAGAGGAAAGGGAGAAGAGAGAGGAAGGGACAGATGAGAGGAAAGGGAGAAGAGAGAGGAAGGGACAGATGAGAGGAAAGGGAGAAGAGAGAGGAAGGGACAGATGAGAGGAAAGGGAGAAGAGAGAGGAAGGGACGGATGAGAGGAAAGGGAGAAGAGAGAGGAAGGGACAGATGAGAGGAAAGGGAGAAGAGAGAGGAAGGGACAGATGAGAGGAAAGGGAGAAGAGAGAGGAAGGGACAGATGAGAGGAAAGGGAGAAGAGAGAGGAAGGGACAGATGAGAGGAAAGGGAGAAGAGAGAGGAAGGGACAGATGAGAGGAAAGGGAGAAGAGAGAGGAAGGGACAGATGAGCGGAAAGGGAGAAGAGAGAGGAAGGGACAGATGAGAGGAAAGGGAGAAGAGAGAGGAAGGGAGGGACAAGAGGAAAGGGAGGAAAGAGAGGAAGGGACGGATGAGAGGAAAGGGAGAAGAGAGAGGAAGGGAGGGGAGAGAGGAAGGGAGGGACAAGAGGAAAGGGAGGAAAGAGAGGAAGGGACGGATGAGAGGAAAGGGAGAAGAGAGAGGAAGGGACAGATGAGAGGAAGGGACAGATGAGAGGAAAGGGCGAAGAAAGAGGAAGGGAGGGGAGAGAGGAAACGGAGAAGAGAGAGGAAGGGACGGATGAGAGGAAAGGGAGAAGCGAGAGGAAGGGTGGGAGGGGAGAGAGGAAAGGGAGAAGAGAGAGGAGGTATGTTCTGCCAACCAGCCACCCACACATTACCCTGTGTAATGTGAAAGGATGACTCTCAGCATCTCTGTCGCTGTGTGTGGCTGCAGCTGCCCCCCATCTTTGAGTGAGGATACTCCTCCCCAACACACACTACTGAAGACTTTCTGCCCGCGCACACAGCAGGGTTTCTGTTAGGGAAAAGTAGCGCCGGACATTTGACAGGCAGCCTTTTAATGACATTTGATAAATTTACCAGACCCATATGTATTGGGTGCATAACCCGATTAGGGCGTCCGCCCACGCTGCTCAGAATGACAGAAATCACATTCTGTCACATTAAAATATCAGTTAGAAATGTAGAAAGAGGGGAGATAAAAAGTTTCAACAACTAGCAGGGTTTACTAATATGACTAGGATTATGCCTTTGGCTACTGGATAATTAAATAAATTGGATTTTTTTTAAACTATAGAACATGACAGAAATGGGCAACAAACAATTAAGTCTGTTTTGAAAACGCATACTGCCTGCTGAAGCCTGCCTACCGTTGTCTATATGCACTTGATTGGCGAATGGGAAGCACACTTCAATTAGCAGTTGAGAAAAATAAATAGTAGTTGTTTAAATTGTGGACATCAAAACTGTTTTTAACACACGATTGCATTTAGAATTGTTACGCAATGATTGGGCTTAGAAAAGCATGTTTCACTCCAGCAGCAACGAAATAGCTGTTTGAGAAACAGCAGCTCTCGTGCGGTCTGACAGACTTTCCGCTCACACACGTGCGTACACGTACACACACACGTACACACACACACACAGGCACACAAGTGTAAGCACACACGCGTACAAGCGCACACACGTACATATCAGTCGGCCAAGTAACCTCTCAAAGGCAGGGTGATGCTGAAATTAGATGGAGTGACAGTTTGGATGGCAGCCACAGCACAAAAAGCCAAAAGCAATCTCCTCGATGGAACACAAGCATCAATATTCCTCTAGGTCCAACCATCATGACAGAGAGAGGAGAGGAGAGACAGAGAGGAGAGATAGGGAAATGAGAGAGAATGGGAGAGGGGGAGAGAGGAGAGATAGGGAAAGGAGAGAGAAAGAGGAGAGATAGGGAAAGGAGAGAGAGCGGGAGAGAGAGAGAGGAGAGATAGGGAAAGGAGAGAGAAAGAGGAGAGATAGGGAAAGGAGAGAGAACGGGAGAGAGAGAGAGAGGAGAGATAGGGAAAGGAGAGAGAAAGAGGAGAGATAGGGAAAGGAGAAAGAACGGGAGAGAGAGAGAGCAGAGATAGGGAAAGGGAAAGCGTAAAGAACGGGTGAGAGAGGAGAGATAAGGAAAGGAGAGAGAAAAAGGAGAGATAGGGAAAGGAGAGAGAACGGGGGAGAGAGAGAGAGGAGAGATAGGGAAAGGAGAGAGAAAGAGGAGAGATAGAGAGGAGAGATAGGGAAAGGAGAAAGAATGGGAGAGAGAGAGAGGAGAGAGGGAAAGGAGAGAGAAAGAGGAGAGATAGGGAAAGGAGAGAGAACGGGAGAGAGAGAGTGGAGAGATAGGGAAAGGAGAAAGAACGGGTGAGAGAGAGGAGAGATAGGGAAAGGAGAAAGAATGGGAGAGATAGGGAAAGGAGAGATAGGTAAAGGAGAAAGAATGGGAGAGAGAGAGAGGAGAGATAGGGAAATGAGAGAGAAAGAGGAGAGATAGGGAAAGGAGAGAGAGAGGAGAGATAGGGAAAGGAAAGAGAAAGAGGAGAGATAGGGAAAGGAGAGAGAACAGGAGAGAGAGAGAGGAGAGATAGGGAAAGGAGAGAGAACGGGAGAGATAGAGAAAGGAGAAAGAATGGGAGAGAGAGAGAGGAGAGATAGGGAAAGGAGAGAGAAAGAGGAGAGATAGGGAAAGGAGAGAGAACGGGAGAGAGAGAGAGGAGAGATAGGGAAAGGAGAGAGAACGGGAGAGATAGGGAAAGGAGAAAGAATGGGAGAGAGAGAGAGGAGAGATAGGGAAAGGAGAAAGAATGGGAGAGAGAGAGAGGAGAGATAGGGAAAGGAGAGAGAAAGAGGAGAGATAGGGAAAGGAGAAAGAACGGGAGAGAGAGAGAGCAGAGATAGGGAAAGGGAAAGGGAAAGAACGGGTGAGAGAGAGGAGAGATAAGGAAAGGAGAGAGAAAAAGGAGAGATAGGGAAAGGAGAGAGAACGGGAGAGAGAGAGATGAGAGATAGGGAAAGGAGAGAGAACGGGAGAGATAGAGAGGAGAGATAGGGAAAGGAGAAAGAATGGGAGAGAGAGAGAGGAGAGATAAGGAAAGGAAAGAGAAAAAGGAGAGATAGGGAAAGGAGAGAGAACGGGAGAGAGAGAGAGGAGAGATAGGGAAAGGAGAGAGAACGGGAGAGATAGAGAGGAGAGATAGGGAAAGGAGAAAGAATGGGAGAGAGAGAGAGGAGAGATAGGGAAAGGAGAGAGAAAGAGGAGAGATAGGGAAAGGAGAGAGAACGGGAGAGAGAGAGAGAGGGGGAAGATAGGGAAAGGAGAGAGAACGGGAGAGAGAGAGAGAGGGGGAAGATAGGGAAAGGAGAGAGAACGGGAGAGAGAGAGAGGAGAGATAGGGAAAGGAGAGAGAACGGGAGAGAGAGAGGATAGGGAAAGGAGAGAGAGTGGGCTGTAACACATGGTAATCTGGTCAAGTACACTCAGCCAAGACACTTGGTGGGTTGCTGATGTAGGCAGATATGAGAGATACGGCCCTGCCCTGAGCTAGATACGCACATAACAACATTAACTTTACAGGTGAAAGATGGCATGACGGAACCCAACACTCCCACCCTGTGTATAGTATGCTACTAGACAGATCAGATAAAGATATATTGAATTGACAGATGTAGGCCAAGGCTTCATCAAGTGTCTAACCCAACCCTCTGTCAGTGGTAGAAGTGTGTCCACTAGTCAATATAGCTAACAGACAGACAGCCATGGCTCTGTTCCCCCTGCCTGCTCTGTCAGTGAGGAGAGGGGTGAGTGACAGGCCTGGCAGTGCCAGCAGGGTGGCTGGAGAGTGGGCACAGACATGTGGGCAGAGGGTACCTCCCTGAGGCCATGGTGACTGACTGACAGACACGCATACTGACAGAAGGACAGGTCTGCTGAGTGGGCCAGTACAGAGAACCAATGGAAAGTGAGTTAAATAATCCATCAGGAGTGGCCTGGCATATCATCATACACACAGCTAGGTATGCTAACACACACACACACACACACACAAAGAGTGTGGAGGGCCAGTACCTGACATTTAGACATTACCATGATAAACTAGCAACCCGACTTTACACGGCAGCACTACTTTATACAGCAGCACTACATTATACAGCAGCACTACTTTATACAGCAGCACTACTTTATACAGCAGCACTACTTTATACAGCAGCACTACTTTATACAGCAGCACTACATTATACAGCAGCACTACTTTATACAGCAGCACTACTTTATACAGCAGCACTACTTTATACAGCAGCACTACATTATACAGCAGCACTACTTTATACAGCAGCAGCACTACTTTATACAGCAGCACTACTTTATACAGCAGCAGCACTACTTTATACAGCAGCAGCACTACTTTATACAGCAGCAGCACTACTTTATACAGCAGCAGCACTACTTTATACAGCAGCACTACTTTATACAGCAGCAGCAGCACTTTATACAGCAGTACTACTTTATACAGCAGCAGCACTACTTTATACAGCAGCAGCACTACTTTATACAGCAGCAGCACTACTTTATACAGCAGCAGCACTACTTTATACAGCAGCACTACTTTATAGCCAGAAGCACATGGTTTTGTAGGTGGCATTTAAAGGTTCAGTGGGTGTTTATCTTTCTACACTACTGTACTCTCCACTCAGCCTTAGCAGTGTGACTATGTTACATAATAGAACCAGCTGCTAATGCGTTATTGACCTGTTTGGACAGTTTTGCGCACTGTTTATACAGCGCTCCCAATAACTCGCTGTAATTGGCTAAGTTCACCTCTAAGCACACCGGTACATCTCCCATCTTATTCTAGCCGACATCAGATGTTTTTGGCACAAGGCAGTGATTTCACCACCACAGACGAGAGAATGAAGACGGTGAAACGAGCTAATGATCCCTGCTCATAAAAACACCTCTAACACATCTCTCTCTCTAATACACACCTTTCACTCTAATACACACATATCTCTCTCTAATACACATCTCTCTAATACACACATCTCTCTAATACACATCTCTCTCTCCAATACACACATATCTCTCTCTAATACACACATATCTCTCTCTAATACACATCTCTCTAATACACACATCTCTCTAATACACACATCTCTCTCTAATACACACATCTCTCTCTAATACACACATCTCTCTAATACACACATCTCTCTAATACACACATCTCTCTCTAATACACACATCTCTCTCTAATACACACATCTCTCTCTAATACACACATCTCTCTAATACACACATCTCTCTAATACACACATCTCTCTAATACACACATCTCTCTAATACACATCTCTCTCTCCAATACACACATCTCTCTCTCCAATACACACATCTCTCTCTCCAATACACACATATCTCTCTCCAATACACACATATCTCTCTCTCTAATACACATCTCTCTCTCTAATACACATCTCTCTCTCTAATACACATCTCTCTCTCTAATACACATCTCTCTCTCTAATACACATCTCTCTCTCTAATACCCACATCTCTCTCTAATACCCATATCTCTCTCTCTAATACCCACATCTCTCTCTCTAATACCCACATCTCTCTAATACACATCTCTCTCTCTCTAATACACATCTCTCTTCTCTCTCTAATACACATCTCTCTCTCTCTAATACACATCTCTCTCTCTCTAATACACATCTCTCTCTCTCTAATACACATCTCTCTCTCTAATACACATCTCTCTCTCTCTAATACACATCTCTCTCTCTCTAATACACATCTCTCTAATACACATCTCTCTAATACACAGCTCTCTCTCTAATACATCTCTCTCTCTCTCTAATACATCTCTCTCTCTCTAATACATCTATCTCTCTAATACACATATCTCTCTCTCTCTAATACACATCTCTCTCTCTCTCTAATACACATCTCTCTAATACACATCTCTCTCTCTAATACACATCTCTCTAATACACATCTCTCTCTCTAATACACATCTCTCTCTCTAATACACATCTCTCTCTCTAATACACATCTCTCTCTCTAATACACATCTCTCTCTCTCTAATACACATCTCTCTCTCTCTCTAATACACATCTCTCTCTAATACACATCCCTCTTTAATACATCTCTCTTTCTAACACACCTCTTTCCATCTGTTCTCTCTACATCTCCCTCCCTCCCTCCATCCATCCCATTTAAGACGCACATTGTGAATAAACTAGGCCAACTGACACCTGTCCTCTATTGGTAGGTGTGTCTGCTTCTACAGTCCAATCCCAGGAAGCATATATAATTAGCCCAGGCGAATTAGCCCTCTCTGAGACAGGAGGAGGGTCTGGGTCTGGTATTAGAGTCTCTGAGACAGGCAGAGTGTCTGGATGGGTCTGGTATTAGAGTCTTTGAGACAGGCAGAGTGTCTGGATGGGTCTGGTATTAGAGTCTCTGAGACAGGCAGAGTGTCTGGATGGGTCTGGTATTAGAGTCTTTGAGACAGGCAGAGTGTCTGGATGGGTCTGGTATTAGAGTCTCTGAGACAGGCAGAGTGTCTGGATGGGTCTGGTATTAGAGTCTTTGAGACAGGCAGAGTGTCTGGATGGGTCTGGCATTAGAGTCTCTGAGACAGGCAGAGTGTCTTAATGGGTCTGGTATTAGAGTCTCTGAGACAGGCAGAGTGTCTGGATGGGTCTGGTAGTAGAGTCTTTGAGACAGGCAGAGTGTCTGGATGGGTCTGGTATTAGAGTCTTTGAGACAGGCAGAGTGTCTGGATGGGTCTGGTATTAGAGTCTTTGAGACAGGCAGAGTGTCTGGATGGGTCTGGTATTAGAGTCTTTGAGACAGGCAGAGTGTCTGGATGGGTCTGGTATTAGAGTGTTTGAGACAGGCAGAGCGTCGGTCTGGATGGGTCTGGTATTAGAGTCTCCGAGACAGGCAGAGTGTCTGGATGGGTCTGGTATTAGAGTCTTTGAGACAGGCAGAGTGTCTGGATGGGTCTGGTATTAGAGTCTCTGAGACAGGCAGAGCGTCGGTCTGGATGGGTCTGGTATTAGTCTCTGAGACAGGCAGAGTGTCTGGATGGGTCTGGCATTAGAGTCTCTGAGACAGGCAGAGTGTCTGGATGGGTCTGGTATTAGAGTCTCTGAGACAGGCAGAGTGTCTGGATGGGTCTGGTAGTAGAGTCTTTGAGACCGGCAGAGTGTCTGGATGGGTCTGGTATTAGAGTCTTTGAGACAGGCAGAGTGTCTGGATGGGTCTGGTATTAGAGTCTTTGAGACAGGCAGAGTGTCTGGATGGGTCTGGTATTAGAGTCTTTGAGACAGGCAGAGTGTCTGGATGGGTCTGGTATTAGAGTCTTTGAGACAGGCAGAGCGTCGGTCTGGATGGGTCTGGTATTAGAGTCTCCGAGACAGGCAGAGTGTCTGGATGGGTCTGGTATTAGAGTCTCTGAGACAGGCAGAGCATCGGTCTGGATGGGTCTGGTATTAGAGTCTCTGAGACAGGCAGAGTATCTGGATGGGTCTGGTATTAGAGTCTTTGAGACAGGCAGAGTGTCTGGATGGGTCTGGTATTAGAGTCTCAGAGACAGTCTGGATGGGTCTGGGATTAGAGTCTCTGAGACAGTCTGGATGGGTCTGGTATTAGAGTCTCCGAGACAGGCAGAGTGTCTGGATGGGTCTGGTATTAGAGTCTCTGAGACAGGCAGAGCGTCGGTCTGGATGGGTCTGGTATTAGAGTCTCTGAGACAGGCAGAGTATCTGGATGGGTCTGGTATTAGAGTCTCTGAGACAGGCAGAGTGTCTGGATGGGTCTGGTATTAGAGTCTCTGAGACAGGCAGAGCGTCGGTCTGGATGGGTTTGGTATTAGAGTCTCTGAGACAGGCAGCGTGTCTGGATGGGTCTGGTATTAGAGTCTTTGAGACAGGCAGAGTGTCTGGATGGGTCTGGTATTAGAGTCTCTGAGACAGGCAGAGCGTCGGTCTGGATGCGTCTGGTATTAGAGTCTTTGAGACAGGCAGAGTGTCTGGATGGGTCTGGTATTAGAGTCTTTGAGACAGGCAGAGTGTCTGGATGGGTCTGGTATTAGAGTCTTTGAGACAGGCAGAGTGTCTGGATGGGTCTGGTATTAGAGTCTTTGAGACAGGCAGAGTGTCTGGATGGGTCTGGTATTAGAGTCTTTGAGACAGGCAGAGCGTCGGTCTGGATGGGTCTGGTATTAGAGTCTCCGAGACAGGCAGAGTGTCTGGATGGGTCTGGTATTAGAGTCTTTGAGACAGGCAGAGCGTCGGTCTGGATGGGTCTGGTATTAGAGTCTCTGAGACAGGCAGCGTGTCTGGATGGGTCTGGTATTAGAGTCTTTGAGACAGGCAGAGTATCTGGATGGGTCTGGTATTAGAGTCTCTGAGACAGGCAGAGCGTCGGTCTGGATGGGTCTGGTATTAGAGTCTCTGAGACAGGCAGAGTATCTGGATGGGTCTGGTATTAGAGTCTTTGAGACAGGCAGAGTGTCTGGATGGGTCTGGTATTAGAGTCTCTGAGACAGTCTGGATGGGTCTGGTATTAGAGTCTCTGAGACAGTCTGGATGGGTCTGGTATTAGAGTCTCTGAGAGTCTGGATGGGTCTGGTATTAGAGTCTCTGAGACAGGCAGAGTGTCTGGATGGGTCTGGTATTAGAGTCTCTGAGACAGTCTGGATGGGTCTGGTATTAGAGTCTCTGAGACAGTCTGGATGGGTCTGGTATTAGAGTCTCTGAGACAGTCTGGATGGGTCTGGTATTAGAGTCTCTGAGACAGTCTGGATGGGTCTAGTATTAGAGTCTCTGAGACAGGCAGAGTGTCTGGATGGGTCTGGTATTAGAGTCTCTGAGACAGTCTGGATGGGTCTGGTATTAGAGTCTCTGAGACAGTCTGGATGGGTCTGGTATTAGAGTCTCTGAGACAGTCTGGATGGGTCTGGTATTAGAGTCTCTGAGACAGGCAGAGTGTCTGGATGGGTCTGGTATTAGAGTCTCTGAGACAGTCTGGATGGGTCTGGTATTAGAGTCTCTGAGACAGGCAGAGTGTCTGGATGGGTCTGGTATTAGAGTCTCTGAGACAGTCTGGATGGGTCTGGTATTAGAGTCTCTGAGACAGGCAGAGTAAAGGCGCAATGTGAGAGCCATTTGGGCTCAACACCTCCACTCAGTGACAAATTAACACTACCTATAAAACCCCATTAATGGCCTAACCAGGGAGCTAGAACAGTACGTGTGTGTGTAAGATGTGTGGACTACAGGAACATCTATTTGGGCTGCTTTTGAATCTAGGTACAGAGCCTCTGAGTCCACTGGCTGGTAGCTAGCAATTCATCAGCAGCGAGTGTGGTAACAAAAGGCACTTCGTTCGGACTAATTGTCTTTAAACAGAGAATGCTGAGGATTAGAGAGAGAGGGGTTGGGGGGAGAAGAGGGAGGGGGGAGAGCCCGAGAGAGAGGGGTAGAGGGAGGGGGAGCGAGACAGAGAGGGGGGGAGAGGAACATTAACTACAGGATTGTTTTGGATGGAGATGGTAGGAGAGCGGGAGAAGAGAGGAGGGGCAGTGTTGCAGCCATCGTTAACATGATGGAGTAGAGTGAGAGTGCAGTTCTTTAATTAGGTTGACTGGAGGTTTGTCATGAAAACAAAGAACTGTAAATTCACTTGATGTCCTTGGATGAGATATGATCAGAATGAAAGCAGCTAATGTAGAACCTGGACTGAAGTCATTAAATCACTGCTGAGGAAACTGGCTCACAAAACAATATGAATCGACTTGAATAGCAAGACCATCTTTCATCAGACCACCTAGACATGAAACAAAGACAAACAGCAAGTCTGCCAAGTGCAAACTGCTTCCAACACAAAACCAACAGTGACCTGTCCAAGATGGAAAGACATATCCTATAGGCCCCACCTCTACCCCAGTCATCCTAGCACACTGCCCACCACGGGATGATTCGAGCAACTAGATACAGTTGAAGTCGGAAGTTTACGTACACCTTAGCCAAATACATTTAAACTCAGTTTTTCAAAACTCCTGACATTTAATCCTTGTAAAAATTCCCGGTCTTAGGTCAGTTAGGATTACCAATTAATTTTCAGAATGTGAAATGTCAGAATAATATTAGAGAGAATGATTTATTTCAGCTTTTATTTCTTTCATCACATTCCCAGTGGGTCAGAAGTTTACATACACTCAATTAGTATTTGGTAGCATTTCCTTTAAATTGTTGAACGTAGGTAAAACGTTTCAGGTAGCCTTCCACAATAAGTTGGGTGAATTTTGGCCCATTCCTCCTGACAGAGCTGGTGTAAATGAGTCAGGTTTGTAGGCCTCTTTGCTCGCATGCGCTTTTTCAGTTCTGCCTACACATTTTCTATGGGATTGAGGTCAGGGCTTTGTGATGGCCACTCCAATACCTTGACTTTGTCGTCCTTATGCCATTTGCCATGACTTTGGAAGTATGCTTGGGGTCATTGTCCATTTGGAAGACCCATTTGCGACCAAGCTTTAACTTCCTGACTGATGTCTTGAGATGTTGCTTCAATATATCTACATCATTTTCCTTCCTGATGATGCCATCTATTTTGTGAAGTGCACCAGTCCCTCCTGCAGCAAAGCACCCCCACAACATGATGCTGCCACCCCCGTGCTTCACGGTTGGGATGGTGTTCTTCGGCTTGCAAGCTTACCCCTTTTCCTCCAAACATAACGATGGTCATTATGGCCAAACAGTTCTATTTTTGTTTCATCAGACCAGAGGACATTTCTCCATGTGCAGTTACAAACCCTAGTCTGGCATTTTTATGGTCGGTTTTGGAGCAGTGGCTTCTTCCTTACTGAGTGGGCTTTCAGTTTATGTCGATATAGGACTCGTATTACTGTGGATATAGATACTTTGTACCCGTTTCCTCCAGCATCTTCACAAGGTCCTTTGCTGTTGTTCTGAGATTGATTTGCACTGCGTCGTCCCATGGTGTTTATACCTGTGTAGTATTGTTTGTACAGATGAACGTGGTATATTCAGGCGTTTGTAAATTGCTCCCAAGGATGAACCAGACTTGTGGAGGTCTATAATTATTTTTCTGAAATCTTGGCTGATTTCTTTTGATTATGTCATGATGTCAGGCATAGAGGCACTGCGTTTGAAGGTAGGCCTTGAAATACATCTACAGGTACACCTCCAATTGACTAAAATGATGTGAATTAGCTTATCAGAAGCTTCTAAAGCCATGACATAATTTTCTGGAATTTTCAAAGCTGTTTAAAGGCACAGTCAACTTAGTGTATGTACATTTCTGACCCACTGGAATTGTGAAACAGTGAATTATAAGTGAAATAATCTGTCTGTAAACAATTGTTGGAAAAAGTACGTGTGTCATGCACAAAGTAGATGTCCTAACCGACTAGTTTGTTAACAAGACGTGTGGAGTGGTTGAAAAACAAGTTTTAATGATTCCAACCTAAGTGCATGTAAACTTCCGACTTCAACTGTAAATAGAACACTGTCTCAAGCTGGCTCTCATCCATATTACATTGGGCATAGGGGAGGGGAGGAGGAGAGGAAGAGGAGAAACATGGAATCAAGCTATAACGTTCATATTTCACTGGGTAGGAAATGTGTATGTGTGTGTGAGGGAGAGTGGTTTATTTTCCCTTTTGTACTTTAACTATTTGCACATCATTACAACACTGTATAGAGCCATAATATGACATTTGAAATGTCTCTATTCATTTGGAACTTTTGTGAGTGTAATGTTTACTATACATTTTTTATAGTTTATTTCACTTTTGTTTATTATCTAGTCCACTTGCTTTGGCAATGTTAACATGCCAATAAGGCCCTTTGAATTGAATTGACAGGGGAGGATATAAGATAGAGAGAGAGAAAGAGATGCCTACAGAGACCAGATGTGCTGAGCTGAGTGTCCTTGAAAAAGCCTAACATCCTCTGTCCTCCATGTGGTAGGTCTGCCCAGCAGTCTGAACGACAGCCCAGCAGTCTGAACGACAGCCCAGCAGTCTGAACGACAGCCCAGCAGTCTGAACAACAGCCCAGCAGTCTGAACGACAGCCCAGCAGTCTGAACGACAGCCCAGCAGTCTGAACGACAGCCCAGCAGTCTGAATGACAGTTCCTCCCTCTCTGCTCCATGCTCTCCTACAGCTGTGCTACTCCTCTGTGTTGCTGTGGCATTCAGTCTCCTGATTCTGCCTGCATTAGAAACACTTCACACCACACATATACACACACGCAGTTACATACTTCCTGTGGCAATCTGAAGGGGCTTGGACGGCAACGCCTGCAGCTGTTGTGTTGGACTCTCTCTCACACACACGCAAGCACACGTAAATCTGCACAACTATCCAGGCATGTTATTCATGCAGTACTGCCTCGTTTATCTGAGACATCATCATGCTGCTAATGACCTCCTCTACTGTATGGTTACTCCATTCTTCTCTCCCTCCCCCTCTCCCTCTCCATCCTTCTCTCTCTCTCTCTCTCCATCCTTCTCTCCCTCCCGCTCGCCATCCTTCTCTCCCACTGTCCCCCCTTCCCTCCCTCCCTCCCCTCTCTATCAATCCCTCCCCAGGCAGAATTGAACTCATCTGGGCTGATCAGACTGTCTCCTCACTAACATCTGCAGCTAGCTAGCGCCTAGTGCACAGCCGTCATCACCTCTACTGCTCAGAGCTAAAGCCCTATCAGCAGACAGAGGGAAAAAGCAACAATTTAATCCTAATTAGAATTTGCACTTTCAAATTAAATCTCTACGCCTCAGTGACAGTTTTATGTGGAGATATAGCTAATAGAATGGGTGGTGTTGGAGGGAGGGGACAGGAGGAAGAGGATGAGGAGGGAGGGGGAGGAAGGGGATGAGGAGAGAAGGGGATGAGGAGGGAGGGGGAGGAAGAGGATGATGAGGAAGGAGGAGGGATGAGGAAAAGGAGGAGCGAGGGGGAGAAGGAGGAGGGAGGGGCGGAGGAAGAGGATGAGGAGGGGGGAAGGAGGAGCGAGGGGGGAGGAAGAGGATGATGAGGAAGGAGGGGGAATGAGGAAAAGGAGGAGCGAGGGGGGAGAAGGAAGAGTGAGGGGGAGGAGGAAGAGGGAGGGAAGGGAGGGAGGATTCTTTATATAGGAATGATCTGGAAAGGTTCCATATTGAGGAACGGTCTAAGATGCCTCCCAACATGTTCTCCAATCTCTGAAAACTTTGAAGGAAAAAACTCAGTGTCGTTATCCTCGCAGGGGGAGGGTGCTGGAGTATTGAAAACAGGGGTGACAATAATTATGACCCAAAACTTATTTTGATAATTGTTTTGTTACTTGTTAAACAAATCTCTTTGAGCAAATGTATTCATATAAAATAATACAATTTGTGCATAGCTCAGAATTGACATGATTTATTTTATGTTGTATTTTTTGCTGGTCTTTATCAAGGGCGCAATGAATTAGACCTGAGCGTAGCTAACATGGTTTAGATTGATTCTGTCAAACCAGGACACACACCGCCTGTCTGATTAGTAAACATGACACTGAGATATTCATGAGAAGAACCTGTCAGCTCCTCACGGAAGACGGCAGTAATCATCTATCTCCCTCCATCCATCTCTTGGACACAGTGTTCGCAGGATTATTACCTCAACCGTCATTCATCCCCAGACCACAGCAGCTTTACCACAGAGAGCATAAACCACCAAGTATATTACGGTACACACACACACACACACACAGACCACCCCCCCCCCCCCCCCCCCCCCCACCACCACATAGACCCCATCCCCCCACCCCACTACAGTGAGACTGAGATGTACACACTCCCAGTCCCTCCCAGAAAGATGGGCTTTTTATGAGTGTGTGTGGTTTTTACCCAGACCAGCACAAACCAGGCTGAGCCCATCAACGTGCCAGACAGGACTGTGAAACAAGGTTAGGAGAGGGGGGTGACAGCGGGACAACACAGAAATATATACGGCCTAAAATTCAAACTGGAAAACACTCTAACTTAACAATCTGCCTTGGTTCTAGCTACAGAGTGCCAGCACTAATTGTGGTGGTTTAGCTAGCATTAGCAAGCTAGCAGGGATGGCTGCAATGTATGTGTTGGTGTGTCCTGGTTTGACAGAATAGCATGTTAGCTACTATCTAGTCCCATGGGAGAAGTGAGCACTCAACAGCAGCATATTGAGCGTATTGGGGTCTGATCAGAGGGATAATATGAATGATGGGGAGATGGGCTGTGACAAGACACATCTGGGAGCACCACATGGGAGTTCTCCATAACTGACAGAGTAGAGGGAGAGATATGCAAGCTGGCTGTAGGTTACACCACAGCTATAAACTGAGATACTAAAGCTGTTGATATGGCATGTCTGATCCAGATTTTACTGCAATTACTGACTGTTGTCAGACTGCGTCGGTTTGCCGCTCTGTACATTTGCAAATTCACAAAGAAGCAGAGAGAGAGAGGGAGAGTTAGAGAGGAGAAAAAGAGAGTGCTGTTAGCCCAGGTCCCCAGGGGCAAAAATGAAGCCGTCTCAAGTTCCTTTGTCTCTGGCACCTCTCCACTCCCTCCCTTGCTCTTTACACCCCTCTGATCCTTCTCCCACTTGCTTTTCACTCTCTCCCCCCCTCCCTCCCTACACCCTCCTCTTTTCTCTCCTTCCCTGGTTTCTGTGCCGCTGAGACCCCGGTTCATTATCAGGAGTCAGACAGACACCTTCTTTCCTCCTGTCATCTCTTCGTTCTGCTAGAGGAGAAAACAGCTTCAATTTGCACATACAGTGTGGCCTCCCACCCTACTATCCATCTAGCTACTGTACACCTTGATTACACTCACCACAACGGATCAGCACACGCTCACACACACACAGAGGAAGAGAGTGAGTCGTTTATCTTTGTGGAGAAAGAAACAGTGACAAATTGTACAACTGACGAGGCTGCAAGTTTACATCGCTGTGACAGACAGCCAAACACTAGGCAAAAGGACAATTAAAATAGACGGATAGAGAGAGAGGGGGGGGGGGGGGAGGGGGAGAGAGAGAAGAGAGAGGGGGAGAGAGAGGGGGGAGGTTGAAGGAATTGTTCGTAGGGCTCCGAGATAGGTCCGTGTCAAGGAACAGGGGAAGGGGACCAAAACATATCTGCAACATTGAAGGTCCCCAAGAACACAGTGGCCTCCATCATTGTTAAATGGAAGAAGTTTGGAACCACCAAGACTCTTCCTAGAGCTGGCCGCCCGGCCAAACTGAGCAATCGGGGGAGAAGGGCCTTGGTCAGGGAGGTGACCAGGAACCTGATGGTCACTCTGACAGAGCTCCAGAGTTCCTCTGTGGAGATGGGAGACCCTTCCAGAAGGACAACCATCTCTGCAGCAGTCCACTAATCAGGTAGAGTGGCCAGACGGAAGCCACTCCTCAGTGAAAAGGTACATGACAGCCCGCTTGGAGTTTGCCAAAAGGCACCTAAAGATTCTCAGACCATGAGAAACAAGATTCTCTGGTCTGATGACACCAAGATTGAACTCTTTGGCCTGAATGCCAAGTGTCACGTCTGGAGGAAACCTGGCACCATCTCTAAGGTGGAGCCAGGCAAAAATGTCTAAAAACCTGTTTTTGCTTTGTCATTATGGGGTACTGCGTTTAGATTGATGAGTTATATATTTTTTTACATTGTATTCAATTTTAGAATAAGCCGATACTTAACAAAATGTGGAAAAAGTCAAGAAGTCTGAATACTTTCCTGAAGGCACTGTATATATCAAATCAAACACTGTGTTTGGGAAATATACACGTTTTATACACTGAATTAACAGAGTGTTTCCTGCTCAGTAAGGTGCCACATCTGATGTGTGTGTGTGTGTGTGTGTGCGTGCGTGCGCGCGCGCGTGCGTGCGTGCGTGTGTGTGTGTGTAATACTTTATTAGTCCATACGAGATTGATTTAGAACAGCAACAGTTTAATGATCAGTTTGTGTTATGTCTTTTAGCGTTGGCGCTCGAGAGGAATGGGACAAAATTCACCCAACTTGTTGTGGGAAGCTTATGGAATGCTACCCGAAATGTTTGACCCAAGTTAAACAATTTAAAGGCAATGCTACCAAATACTAATACTAAACTTCTGACCCACTGGGAATGTGATGAAATAAATAAAATATTAAATATATCATTCTCTCTACTGTTATTCTTACATTTCACATTCTTAAAATAAAGTGGTGATCTAACTGACCTAAGACAGGTCATTTTTACTAGGATTAAATGTCAGGAGTTTTGTAAAACTGAGTTTAAATGTATTTGGCTAAGGTGTATGTAAACTTCCGACTTCAACTGTATTACTAATGGAATGTATTGTAAGGGAAATGAAGACATGCTATGTGTTGCAGTAAGCCTTTAGAATAGTGTAAAACACATCCTTGACTCTATCCAAGTTGATGAGCGGGATGCCAGTCAACCTACACAGCCAGGGCATCGAAACTACACCTCAACTAAACCAAAACTCATTTCACACATAATAAGAGTTAGATCAGATTAAATTAACAATAATCTAATGAGTGATAATATTAGGTCTATCAGTTAAAATGTACATGAAACTGGGTGCATCTTGCAATTGACAGATGCAGGGAAAGGAGCATCGCTTTATTAAAGTCGCATGCAGTTAAAATATTGTGATATCTATATAGTATCTGAAAGAGAATATTCTGCAGTTTCCATGAAAAAATTCAAGAGGTTCAGCTATTTTTCCAAATGTCACTTTTTCCAAGAATACCACTCCACTGTCCCTGCATTCAGCACATGACCACTGCACTGTCCCTGCATTCAGCACATGACCACTGCACTGTCCCTGCATTCAGCACATGACCACTGCACTGTCCCTGCATTCAGCACATGACCACTCCACTGTCCCTGCATTCAGCACATGACCACTCCACTGTCCCTGAATTCAGCACATGACCACTCCACTGTCCCTGCATTCAGCACATGACCACTCCACTGTCTCTGCATTCAGCACATGACCACTCTACTGTCCCTGCATTCAGCACATGACCACTCCACTGTCCCTGCATTCAGCACATGACCACTCCACTGTCCCAGAATTCAGCACATGACCTCTCCACTGTCCCAGAATTCAGCACATGACCACTCTACTGTCCCTGCATTCAGCACATGACCACTCTACTGTCCCTGCATTCAGCACATGACCACTCTACTGTCCCTGCATTCAGCACATGACCACTCTACTGTCCCTGCATTCAGCACATGACCACTCCACTGTCCCAGAATTCAGCACATGACCACTCCACTGTCCCTGCATTCAGCACATGACCACTCCACTGTCCCTGCATTCAGCACATGACCACTCCATTGTCCCTGCATTCAGCACATGACCACTCCACTGTCCCTGCATTCAGCACATGACCACTCTACTGTCCCTGCATTCAGCACATGACCACTCCACTGTCCCTGCATTCAGCACATGACCACTCCACTGTCCCTGCATTCAGCACATGACCACTCCACTGTCCCTGCATTCAGCACATGACCACTCCACTGTCCCTGCATTCAGCACATGGCCACTCCACTGTCTCTGCATTCAGCACATGACCACTGCACTGTCCCTGCATTCAGCACATGACCACTCCACTGTCCCTGCATTCAGCAC
The DNA here is from genome assembly GCF_029448725.1 of Salvelinus fontinalis. Taxonomy (NCBI): domain Eukaryota; kingdom Metazoa; phylum Chordata; class Actinopteri; order Salmoniformes; family Salmonidae; genus Salvelinus; species Salvelinus fontinalis. The sequence continues at coordinate 6,105,830 of NC_074678.1, read as the reverse complement.
ATGACCACTCCACTGTCCCTGCATTCAGCACATGACCACTGCACTGTCCCAGAATTCAGCACATGACCACTCCACTGTCCCAGAATTCAGCACATGACCACTCCACTGTCCCAGAATTCAGCACATGACCACTCCACTGTCCCAGAATTCAGCACATGACCACTCCACTGTCCCAGAATTCAGCACATGACCACTCCACTGTCCCTGCATTCAGCACATGACCACTCTACTGTCCCTTCATTCAGCACATGACCACTCTACTGTCCCTGCATTCAGCACATGACCACTCCAGTGTCCCTGCATTCAGCACATGACCACTCCACTGTCCCTGCATTCAGCACATGACCACTCCACTGTCCCTGCATTCAGTACATGACCACTCTACTGTCCCTGCAGTCAGTACATGACCACTCCACTGTCCCTGCATTCAGCACATGACCACTCCACTGTCCCTGCATTCAGCACATGACCACTCTACTGTCCCTGCATTCAGCACATGACCACTCCACTGTCCCTGCATTCAACACATGACCACTCCACTGTCCCTGCATTCAGCACATGACCACTCCACTGTCCCTGCATTCAGCACATGACCACTCCACTGTCCCTGCATTCAGCACATGACCACTCCACTGTCCCTGCATTCAGCACATGGCCACTCCACTGTCCCTGCATTCAGCACATGACCACTGCACTGTCCCTGCATTCAGCACATGGCCACTCCACTGTCCCTGCATTCAACACATGACCACTCCACTGTCCCTGCATTCAGCACATGACCACTCCACTGTCCCAGAATTCAGCACATGACCACTCCACTGTCCCAGAATTCAGCACATGACCACTCCACTATCCCAGAATTCAGCACATGACCACTCCACTGTCCCAGAATTCAGCACATGACCACTCCACTGTCCCAGAATTCAGCACATGACCACTCTACTGTCCCTGCATTCAGCACATGACCACTCTACTGTCCCTGCATTTAGCACATGACCACTCCACTGTCCCTGCATTCAGCACATGGCCACTCCACTGTCCCTGCATTCAGCACATGACCACTGCACTGTCCCTGCATTCAGCACATGGCCACTCCACTGTCCCTGCATTCAACACATGACCACTCCACTGTCCCTGCATTCAGCACATGACCACTCCACTGTCCCAGAATTCAGCACATGACCACTCCACTATCCCAGAATTCAGCACATGACCACTCCACTGTCCCAGAATTCAGCACATGACCACTCCACTGTCCCAGAATTCAGCACATGACCACTCTACTGTCCCTGCATTCAGCACATGACCACTCTACTGTCCCTGCATTCAGCACATGACCACTCTACTGTCCCTGCATTTAGCACATGACCACTCCACTGTCCCAGAATTCAGCACATGACCACTCCACTGTCCCAGAATTCAGCACATGACCATTCCACTGTCCCTGCATTCAGCACATGACCACTCCACTGTCCCTGCATTCAGTACATGACCACTCCACTGTCCCTGCATTCAGTACATGACCACTCCACTGTCCCTGCATTCAGTACATGACCACTCCACTGTCCCTGTATTCAGCACATGACCACTCCACTGTCCCTGCATTCAGCACATGACCACTCCACTGTCCCTGCATTCAGTACATGACCACTCCACTGTCCCTGCATTCAGTACATGACCACTCCACTGTCCCTGCATTCAGTACATGACCACTCCACTGTCCCTGCATTCAGTACATGACCACTCCACTGTCCCTGCATTCAGTACATGACCACTCCACTGTCCCTGCCTTCAGCACATGACCACTTCACTGTCCCTGCATTCAGCACATGACCACTCCACTGTCCCTGCATTCAGCACATGACCACTCCACTGTCCCAGAATTCAGCACATGACCACTCCACTGTCCCTACATTCAGCACATGACCACTCCACTGTCCCTGCATTCAGCACATGACCACTCCACTGTCCCTGCATTCAGTACATGACCACTCCACTGTCCCTGCATTCAGCACATGACCACTTCACTGTCCCTGCATTCAGCACATGACCACTCCACTGTCCCTGCATTCAGCACATGACCACTCCACTGTCCCTGCATTCAGCACATGACCACTCTACTGTCCCAGAATTCAGCACATGACCACTCCACTGTCCCTGCACTCAGCACATGACCACTCCACTGTCCCTGCATTCAGCACATGACCACTCTACTGTCCCAGAATTCAGCACATGACCACTCCACTGTCCCTACATTCAGCACATGACCACTCCACTGTCCCTGCATTCAGCACATGACCACTCCACTGTCCCTGCATTCAGCACATGACCACTCCACTGTCCCTGCATTCAGCACATGACCACTCCACTGTCCCAGAATTCAGCACATGACCACTCCACTGTCCCTGCATTCAGCACATGACCACTCCACTGTCCCAGAATTCAGCACATGACCACTCTACTGTCCCTGCATTCAGCACATGACCACTCCACTGTCTCTGCATTCAGCACATGACCACTCACACGGCAGCATTGCTCTGACTACAACATGCAAAAACTAGTAACATAATAACGTTTTATTATGTCGTCAATGGATGAATGGGCGCTAGAAACCAGATAGAAACTGATCATGGTGCATGTGACTTTAGTTAAGTTTTGGTTAGCGCTGATGTCCAAATCAAGTACTTACTCAATGGCTTTCCATATCAGGGAAAGATGAAACCAGACCAGGGGTGAGCGACTGTCTGAGACTGTGGGTTTGAGACACCTGGAGCCTTACATGGGCAAAGGCAGAAATGTGACCATGGACAACTTCTTCACATCAATTTCCCTGGCAGACAAGTTGATTGCAAAGAAGACTAGCCTGCTCGCAACAGTAAACAAACAAAGACAGGAGCTGCCCTCCTCTGTGCTAAACAACCTCCCAGTGGAGCTCTACTCCACATCAGTGATGGAGAGTGGTAAAGCAACACTCACAGTGTACAGATGTATAATAAATAAGAGTGTTTTCATCAGCACCATGTATCCTACTGGATCTGACAAGTAAGCTTCATGAGAACCACAAGAACACCAAGAAAGAAGCTACAGCTCCAAGCAGTCCGCAGGTCCTGCTGTCCCTCTTCCCCAAGCACCACAGCTCCAAGCAGTCCGCAGGTCCTGCTGTCCCTCTTCTCCAAGCACCACAACTCCAAGCAGTCCGCAGGTCCTGCTGTCCCTCTTCTCCAAGCACCACAGCTCCAAGCAGTCCGCAGGTCCTGCTGTCCCTCTTCCCCAAGCACCACAACTCCAAGCAGTCCGCAGGTCCTGCTGTCCCTCTTCCCCAAGCACCACAACTCCAAGCAGTCCGCAGGTCCTGCTGTCCCTCTTCCCCAAGCACCACAGCTCCAAGCAGTCCGCAGGTCCTGCTGTCCCTCTTCCCCAAGCACCACAACTCCAAGCAGTCCGCAGGTCCTGCTGTCCCTCTTCCCCAAGCACCACAGCTCCAAGCAGTCCGCAGGTCCTGCTGTCCCTCTTCCCCAAGCACCACAACTCCAAGCAGTCAGCAGGTCCTGCTGTCCCTCTTCCCCAAGCACCACAGCTCCAAGCAGTCCGCAGGTCCTGCTGTCCCTCTTCCCCAAGCACCACAACTCCAAGCAGTCCGCAGGTCCTGCTGTCCCTCTTCTCCAAGCACCACAACTCCAAGCAGTCAGCAGGTCCTGCTGTCCCTCTTCTCCAAGCACCACAACTCCAAGCAGTCCGCAGGTCCTGCTGTCCCTCTTCTCCAAGCACCACAACTCCAAGCAGTCCGCAGGTCCTGCTGTCCCTCTTCTCCAAGCACCACAGCTCCAAGCAGTCCGCAGGTCCTGCTGTCCCTCTTCCCCAAGCACCACAACTCCAAGCAGTCAGCAGGTCCTGCTGTCCCTCTTCCCCAAGCACCACAACTCCAAGCAGTCCGCAGGTCCTGCTGTCCCTCTTCCCCAAGCACCACAACTCCCACTCAGAAGAAAATAAGACAATGTCAAGTCGGCAGGTGCACACGAAACAAAGCCCATGAAAACTGTGTGCAGTGCAACCGATTTATTTGTGGTGCTTTCTCACACAAAGCCCCGAAGTCGTGTGCTGACTGTGGACCCGAAGCATAAAGAGAAGACCAAATTGATTCATGAGTAAAGGCACGGGTATAAAGGGCACAATACAGTGTCTGATTCAATTAAAAATGTCTGTTTTATATCTTGTCATGAATATATTTCCACAAATATTTCTTCATGCAATTAATCCTTTACAATTGTTCATGCACTGGTGCTTTTATTTAGTAATACAGCAAATCATTTCACCTGTCTCCTGGCTGGTTATATTAATATTATCATATTTTAATTTCTACTTCGTCAAACGAAGCTGTATCTGGACTTTATTAATTACTATAACTCTATCACTAATCAAATCTACAAATAAAGTTGATCAAAGAGATTCCACTGTAATGTTTTTATAGGCTAGAGGCCTACGCTTCTTCTAGGATTTTGTAGAATTATACAATACATATCCTTGACTCTATCAAAACAAATAACTATTGTTGTAATTTAAAAAGAAATATATCTATAAATATATATATATATATATATATATTACCATGAATATTTCTTCATGCAATTAATAATTTACAATAGTTTATGGACTATTTATGAAGCATGTTTGTGCACCTTGCAGGTTGATATGGATTGATGCCTATGCAAAAGAGGAGGCTCTGTAATGTTCTCAAGCGGGTACTTCTATGCTGAAAAGCGGTTCTAGTGTTAATTTCCTTGCTTAAGGGAACATAAGCAGTAGGTGGAACATGAGATATTGAGCCTCCGGTTGCCGGCTCAATCCCCGACAGTCTCCGTGGATACGGTATGAGCTCACCGCCTGGTTCTAATTGGCTTATCCATAGAGCAGGTGGAGAGAGGGAGGAAATAAGAGAGGGGAGAGAGAAAAAAGGGGGGAGAGAAAGAGCAGAGCGAGCCAGAGCAGGCATGGGCCAGCTAGCAGCAAGGCATTGTGGCCTCTACAGGGCTCAAGCATGGTCAAGAGCCATCTTCTTCTCCCGCTCTCCTCTCTCCAGCGGTCTCGCTCCTTCCCTCCCTCCATCTCCCCTTTCTCTCTCCAAAGCTCAAACTAACAAACAAACAGTCAACACCAACATCGCTGCGGGCCTGACTGTTCCAACCAAAGTCCATGTCTAAGCCTGTTAAGCTGTCCTTAACCTGCTCGTGTGCTGCAGGCAGGCTGCCTCCAGCAGCATTATGTGGAAACGCAACAAGACCAGGGCTCAGATACACAAAACCTCAAGAAGAAGACATTTCTTAAATGCAATTTTTTCCTTAACTATAGATTTATGAAGAAAGTTAAGCAAAGTTGTTATTCCTCAAAATGTTTATTGGATATGTTTTTGCGTTATTTCTTATGTTTCTCCTGAAGCAAAAAGTTAAGAAATTAGATTCTTGAAAATAAAACTCTTGGATTTGTTCTTGGAAATGTTGCTAATTCCAAGACGGCTGAAACCTTGTCTGAAACTCAGGGCAGTGAGAAAATAAGCTAATGAAAGCAATTGAACAAGTTTAATTGACTCACAAACTTCATCTGAAAGTGTCAGTATTTATTATTTGAAACTCAAGAACATGTTTTCGAACAGTAACCTCAGTACGAAATATGTTAACATGATTGTCATTGCTAGCTAGATAGCTAGCTAAATTGGTTGCCTAGCGACAATCATCTTAAGATATTTAAGAAGTTTGTAAGAAGATATTTGAGAAGTATGTAAGAAAATGATGAAATATTAAGATTGTTTAGGAATCTTTACGTAAGTTTTTACGTAAAAAGTGCTGTGAATCTGGAACTTGAGAAGCTTCATAAAACTTATTTGGGGTAGGGGGCAGTATTTTCACATCCGGATGAAAAGCATGCCCAGAGTAAACGGCCTGCTACAAAGCCATAAAAGCTAGAATATGCATATAATTAGTAGATGTGGATAGAAAACACTCTGAAGTTTCTAAAACTGTTTCAATGATGTCTGTGAGTATAACAGAACTCATACGGCAGGCAAAAACCTGAGAAAAATCCAACCAGGAAGTGGGAAATCTGAGGTTGGTCGATTTTCAACTCAGCTTCTATTGAAGATACAGTGGGATATTGGTAATGTTGCACTTCCTAAGGCTTCCACTAGATGTCAACAGTCTTTAGAACCTTGTCTGATGCTGCTACTGTGAAGTGGGGCCGAAGGAGAGGGGAATGAGTCAGAGGTCTGCCAGCTGCTGACCATGCGCTGACCATGCGCGTTCACATGAGAGGGAGCTCTGTTCCAACGCACTTCTGAAGACAATTGAATTCTCCAGTTGGAACATTATTGAAGAATTATGTTAAAAACATCCTAAAGGTTGCTTCAATACTTCGTTTGTCATGTTTTTACGGACTGTAATATAACTTAAACTTTTCGTCCATACTTTCCGCTGGACTTGAACGCGCGTCGTGAGTTTGGAAAGTGTACTGAACGCTAGAACAAGGAGGAATTTGGACATAAATGATGGACATTACCAAACAAATCGAACATTTCTTGTGGAAGTGGAAGTCCTGGGAGTGCATTCCGATGAAGATCAGCAAAGGTAAGTGAAGATTTATAATGCTATTTATGACTTTTGTTGACTGCATAATATGGCGGATATATTTGTGTCTTGATTGGGCTCTGAGCGCTGTTCTCAGATTATTGCATGGTTTGCTTTTTGCGTAAAGCTATTTTGAAATCTGACACAGCGGTTGCATTAAGGAGAAGTGCATCTAAAAGTTCATGCATAACACTTGTATCTTTTAGCAATGTTTATTATGAGTATTCCTGTAAATTGATGTGGCTCTCTGCAAAATCAAAGGATGTTTTGGAACTTCTGAACGTAAGGCGCCAATGTAAACTCAGATTTTTGGATATAAATATGAACTTTACCGAACAAAACATACATGTATTGTGTAACATGAAGTCCTATGAGTGTCATCTGATGAAGATCATCAAAGGTTAGTGATTAATTTTATCTATATTTCTGCTTTTTGTGAATCCTCCCTTTGGCTGGAAAAATGGCTGTGTTATTCTGTGAATAGGCACTCACCTAACATAATCATTTGGTTTGCTTTCGTCGTAAAGCCTTTTTGAAATCTCTACTACTGTGGCTGGATTTACAACAAGTGTATCTTTAAAATGGTGTAAAATACATGTATGTTTGAGCAATTTTAATTATGGGATTTTTGTTGTTTTGAATTTGTCGCCCTGCAGTTTCACTGGCGGTTGAAGAGGTGGGACGCTACCGTCTCACGTACCCTAGAGAGGTTAAGAAAAATAAATAAGTCATAAGATAGTTTGTAAGTGCAATTCTTTAAATATTTCCTTAGATTTTATGATTTTCTTACCCACTTAGCTTTCTAGCTAGCAAAAGCAATCATGTTAGCATATTTCTTACAGAGATTATTGGATTTAAAATGATCAATACTGAGACTTTCATATTAAGTTTGTGAGTCAATTAAACATGTTCAATTGTATTTATTAGGGTTTAGGAAAATAACATTTCCAAGAAAAAAAATCCAATAACTGTTATTAACAATCTAATTTCTTCTTAATTATTTTCTTTGGTAGAAACTTCAGAAAACATTTTCAAAAACTTAATTGCAGAATAAAAACTTTTCGTAAGTTTCTTAAGTAGAGCGTTAAGAAAAGAAATGTCATTTCAGAAGAAAGAAGGTTTTGTGCATCCGGGCTCAGGGCCTCAAGAGGAGAAGGGAGAGAAGCATGGAGTCTGGGGGTGACTGGGTAGGGTTGAGGTGGGGGGTGTCATCCAGAGTGCGAAGCTAGTTTGCAGAGCTCAAAGCATCCCTTGCTAGCCATTTCAAACTCCCTCTGTCTGCCGGTCTCTCATTCTCTTCCCTCCCTCCCTCTCTGTACTTGTCTCTCCCCTCTCCCCTCTCCCCTCTCCCCTCTCCCCTCTTCACTCTTCCCTCTTCTCTCTCTCTCTCTCTCTCTCTCTCTCTCACACAAAGCATGTCACTACAGTGCTGTCACTCTGATGTCACCAACTGCCTATGCTCTAATGCTGCTCACACAGTCATGTCTTCCCATTTACAGCGAACTCAATCTCATGGAGGATGCCACAACACAAAGAAACTCGTTCCAGCAATATAACTACATTACATCCACAGTGTTACAACTACATTACATCCACAGTGTTACAACTACATTACATCCACAGTGCTACAACTACATTACATCCACAGTGCTACAACTACATTACATCCACAGTGTTACAACTACATTACATCCACAGTGTTACAACTACATTACATCCACAGTGCTACAAAAAGAGAGCAGGTGTATTGTTGAACTTACTCCAGTCGGAAGATGCTTCTTATTCTGGTCTGAAAATGTCCTAGTCATAGTCTCCATGCCATTCCTTCAACAGCTGCTGAATAGCTGCGTGTGATTGGTTCCTTACACCAGCTGCTCTGCCTATCCCTGTGACCAATGGAACGGCCAGCTGTTGAGATGATGCAATGCCCCATGGGTAATTACCAGATTCACCCTGCATTCCAGAACGGGGAAGTTGGACCAAAACAAGTCTGTAAAAGTTTGACTCTGGAGAGGTTGTAGGAAGTGAGTCTTCCATACTGTCAGGGATGATGTGATCTGCCTGCTAACCTTCCACTAACCTTCTCACAACCGGGAACAAACAGAGAGGAGCCAGAGTGGTAGACTAACTATCATCCGATGGAAAAAGGGCCTAGTCCATCAACTGTCAATAACCCTCTCCTATGAATGACTAGATTATTAGACCAAAACATTGAGGAGAAATCTCTGCTTCGTCTCAACTTATTTTTTTCTTTCCCTCTCTCATAGGGCTCAATTCAATCCGTATCGCTTAAGTTCAGCGTTATAGCTTGCTTGACATTTAAAGGTAATTTCCGATTGAGCTGAAATATGCAGAGTTTACTGAGAATCCAGTCTCCGAGAACACGGGAACATTACCTTTAAATTTCAAATGCATTATAGCGCTAGACTTCGGCGTTAAGGACTAAATCGAGCCCTAAATCTGAGGTAACCGGGGGTGATGGTGGAAATCTGTCTGTCTCAGCTGCTCCCTCCCTCCCTCCCTCCCTGGCTCAGTAAGAGTACATCAGCAGGATAACTTTACTTTCATCGAAGAGAGCAGACTGACAGACAGAAACCAGGCGTAGAGAGAGGAGCAAAAGGAAGAGGCCTGGTATGCTGAGTTGAAAGAGGGAGTGGAGGGGAGAACAGAGAGGGGTTGAGGAGACATGCAGAGAGGATCGAAGGTTCGCACTAAGGTGAGAGGGGAGAGAAAGAGAGAGTTAGGATAGCGAGAATTGAAAGAGAGAGAGAGTTGATATACAACAGAGATTGATAAGAGGGCTGTTGCAAAGAGCAGGAGAACAGGCCGAGCTGAGGCACATTTTTCTAATAGCATGGTAGGTCTAGAAACACTCAGAGAGAAATAGAATGGAGTGATTCTGAATATGACTGTATTGTATGACTCCAAGCTATGAAAGGCCATACATGAGGTGAGCTATAACAGAGACCTGTATCTCTCCCCATGGTCTGTGTTGGGTCTGTCCAGCCTCTACTACGGTGGTAACAGCCTCTCCCATCTCTACTGCGGTGGTAACAGCCTTTCCCATCTCTACTACGGTGGTAACAGCCTCTCCCATCTCTACTACGGTGGTAACAGCCTCTCCCATCTCTACTACGGTGGTAACAGCCTCTCCCATCTCTACTACGGTGGTAACAGCCTCTCCCATCTCTACTACGGTGGTAACAGCCTCTCCCATCTCTACTACGGTGGTAACAGCCTCTCCCATCTCTACTACGGTGGTAACAGCCTCTCCCATCTCTACTACGGTGGTAACAGCCTCTCCCATCTCTACTACGGTGGTAACAGACTCTCCCATCTCTACTACGGTGGTAACAGCCTCTCCCATCTCTACTACGGTGGTAACAGCCTCTCCCATCTCTACTACGGTGGTAACAGCCTCTCCCATCTCTACTACGGTGGTAACATACTCTCCCATCTCTACTACGGTGGTAACAGCCTCTCCCATCTCTACTACGGTGGTAACAGCCTCTCCCATCTCTACTACGGTGGTAACAGCCTCTCCCATCTCTACTACGGTGGTAACAGACTCTCCCATCTCTACTACGGTGGTAACAGCCTCTCCCATCTCTACTACGGTGGTAACACTCTCCCATCTCTACTACGGTGGTAACAGACTCTCCCATCTCTACTACGGTGGTAACAGCCTCTCCCATCTCTACTACGGTGGTAACAGACTCTCCCATCTCTACTACGGTGGTAACATCCTCTCCCATCTCTACTGCGGTGGTAACAGCCTCTCCCATCTCTACTGCGGTGGTAACAGCCTCTCCCATCTCTACTACGGTGGTAACAGCCTCTCCCATCTCTACTACGGTGGTAACAGCCTCTCCCATCTCTACTACGGTGGTAACAGCCTCTCCCATCTCTACTACGGTGGTAACAGACTCTCCCATCTCTACTACGGTGGTAACAGCCTCTCCCATCTCTACTACGGTGGTAACAGCCTCTCCCATCTCTACTACGGTGGTAACAGCCTCTCCCATCTCTACTACGGTGGTAACAGCCTCTCCCATCTCTACTACGGTGGTAACAGCCTCTCCCATCTCTACTACGGTGGTAACAGCCTCTCCCATCTCTACTACGGTGGTAACAGCCTCTCCCATCTCTACTACGGTGGTAACAGCCTCTCCCATCTCTACTACGGTGGTAACAGACTCTCCCATCTCTACTACGGTGGTAACAGCCTCTCCCATCTCTACTACGGTGGTAACAGCCTCTCCCATCTCTACTACGGTGGTAACAGCCTCTCCCATCTCTACTACGGTGGTAACAGACTCTCCCATCTCTACTACGGTGGTAACAGCCTCTCCCATCTCTACTACGGTGGTAACAGCCTCTCCCATCTCTACTACGGTGGTAACAGCCTCTCCCATCTCTACTACGGTGGTAACAGCCTCTCCCATCTCTACTACGGTGGTAACAGCCTCTCCCATCTCTACTACGGTGGTAACAGCCTCTCCCATCTCTACTACGGTGGTAACAGACTCTCCCCTCTCTACTACGGTGGTAACAGACTCTCCCATCTCTACTGCGGTGGTAACAGACTCTCCCATCTCTACTACGGTGGTAACAGCCTCTCCCATCTCTACTACGGTGGTAACAGCCTCTCCCATCTCTACTACGGTGGTAACAGACTCTCCCATCTCTACTACGGTGGTAACAGCCTCTCCCATCTCTACTGCGGTGGTAACAGCCTCTCCCATCTCTACTGCGGTGGTAACAGCCTCTCCCATCTCTACTACGGTGGTTCAGCCTCTCCCATCTCTACTACGGTGGTAACAGCCTCTCCTATCTCTACTACGGTGGCAACAGCCTCTCCCATCTCTACTACGGTGGTAACAGCCTCTCCCATCTCTACTACGGTGGTAACAGCCTCTCCCATCTCTACTACGGTGGTAACAGCCTCTCCCATCTCTACTACGGTGGTAACAGCCTCTCCCATCTCTACTACGGTGGTAACACTCTCCCATCTCTACTGCGGTGGTAACAGCCTCTCCCATCTCTACTACGGTGGTAACAGCCTCTCCCATCTCTACTACGGTGGTAACAGCCTCTCCCATCTCTACTGCGGTGGTAACAGCCTCTCCCATCTCTACTACGGTGGTAACACTCTCCCATCTCTACTGCGGTGGTAACAGCCTCTCCCATCTCTACTACGGTGGTAACAGCCTCTCCCATCTCTACTACGGTGGTAACAGCCTCTCCCATCTCTACTACGGTGGTAACAGCCTCTCCCATCTCTACTACGGTGGTAACAGCCTCTCCCATCTCTACTACGGTGGTAACAGCCTCTCCCATCTCTACTACGGTGGTAACAGCCTCTCCCATCTCTACTACGGTGGTAACAGCCTCTCCCATCTCTACTACGGTGGTAACAGACTCTCCCATCTCTACTACGGTGGTAACACTCTCCCATCTCTACTACGGTGGTAACAGCCTCTCCCATCTCTACTACGGTGGTAACAGCCTCTCCCATCTCTACTACGGTGGTAACAGCCTCTCCCATCTCTACTGCGGTGGTAACACTCTCCCATCTCTACTACGGTGGTAACAGCCTCTCCCATCTCTACTACGGTGGTAACAGACTCTCCCATCTCTACTACGGTGGTAACAGCCTCTCCCATCTCTACTACGGTGGTAACACTCTCCCATCTCTACTGCGGTGGTAACAGCCTCTCCCATCTCTACTGCGGTGGTAACAGCCTCTCCCATCTCTACTGCGGTGGTAACAGCCTCTCCCATCTCTACTACGGTGGTAACAGCCTCTCCCATCTCTACTACGGTGGTAACAGCCTCTCCCATCTCTACTACGGTGGTAACAGCCTCTCCCATCTCTACTACGGTGGTAACAGCCTCTCCCATCTCTACTACGGTGGTAACAGACTCTCCCATCTCTACTACGGTGGTAACAGACTCTCCCATCTCTACTACGGTGGTAACAGCCTCTCCCATCTCTACTACGGTGGTAACAGCCTCTCCCATCTCTACTACGGTGGTAACAGACTCTCCCATCTCTACTACGGTGGTAACAGACTCTCCCATCTCTACTACGGTGGTAACAGCCTCTCCCATCTCTACTACGGTGGTAACACTCTCCCATCTCTACTACGGTGGTAACAGCCTCTCCCATCTCTACTACGGTGGTAACAGCCTCTCCCATCTCTACTACGGTGGTAACAGACTCTCCCATCTCTACTACGGTGGTAACAGCCTCTCCCATCTCTACTACGGTGGTAACAGACTCTCCCATCTCTACTACGGTGGTAACAGACTCTCCCATCTCTACTACGGTGGTAACAGACTCTCCCATCTCTACTGCGGTGGTAACAGCCTCTCCCATCTCTACTGCGGTGGTAACAGCCTCTCCCATCTCTACTACGGTGGTAACACTCTCCCATCTCTACTGCGGTGGTAACAGCCTCTCCCATCTCTACTACGGTGGTAACAGCCTCTCCCATCTCTACTACGGTGGTAACAGCCTCTCCCATCTCTACTACGGTGGTAACAGCCTCTCCCATCTCTACTACGGTGGTAACAGCCTCTCCCATCTCTACTACGGTGGTAACAGCCTCTCCCATCTCTACTACGGTGGTAACAGCCTCTCCCATCTCTACTACGGTGGTAACAGCCTCTCCCATCTCTACTACGGTGGTAACAGCCTCTCCCATCTCTACTACGGTGGTAACAGCCTCTCCCATCTCTACTACGGTGGTAACAGACTCTCCCATCTCTACTACGGTGGTAACAGACTCTCCCATCTCTACTACGGTGGTAACACTCTCCCATCTCTACTACGGTGGTAACAGACTCTCCCATCTCTACTACGGTGGTAACAGCCTCTCCCATCTCTACTGCGGTGGTAACAGCCTCTCCCATCTCTACTGCGGTGGTAACACTCTCCCATCTCTACTACGGTGGTAACAGCCTCTCCCATCTCTACTACGGTGGTAACAGCCTCTCCCATCTCTACTACGGTGGTAACATACTCTCCCATCTCTACTACGGTGGTAACAGCCTCTCCCATCTCTACTACGGTGGTAACAGACTCTCCCATCTCTACTACGGTGGTAACAGACTCTCCCATCTCTACTACGGTGGTAACAGACTCTCCCATCTCTACTACGGTGGTAACAGACTCTCCCATCTCTACTACGGTGGTAACAGCCTCTCCCATCTCTACTACGGTGGTAACAGCCTCTCCCATCTCTACTACGGTGGTAACAGCCTCTCCCATCTCTACTACGGTGGTAACAGCCTCTCCCATCTCTACTACGGTGGTAACAGCCTCTCCCATCTCTACTACGGTGGTAACAGCCTCTCCCATCTCTACTACGGTGGTAACAGCCTCTCCCATCTCTACTACGGTGGTAACAGCCTCTCCCATCTCTACTACGGTGGTAACAGCCTCTCCCATCTCTACTACGGTGGTAACAGCCTCTCCCATCTCTACTACGGTGGTAACAGCCTCTCCCATCTCTACTACGGTGGTAACAGCCTCTCCCATCTCTACTACGGTGGTAACAGCCTCTCCCATCTCTACTACGGTGGTAACACTCTCCCATCTCTACTGCGGTGGTAACAGCCTCTCCCATCTCTACTGCGGTGGTAACAGCCTCTCCCATCTCTACTGCGGTGGTAACAGCCTCTCCCATCTCTACTACGGTGGTAACAGCCTCTCCCATCTCTACTACGGTGGTAACAGCCTCTCCCATCTCTACTACGGTGGTAACAGCCTCTCCCATCTCTACTACGGTGGTAACAGCCTCTCCCATCTCTACTGCGGTGGTAACAGCCTCTCCCATCTCTACTGCGGTGGTAACATACTCTCCCATCTCTACTGCGGTGGTAACAGACTCTCCCATCTCTACTACGGTGGTAACAGCCTCTCCCATCTCTACTACGGTGGTAACAGCCTCTCCCATCTCTACTACGGTGGTAACAGCCTCTCCCATCTCTACTACGGTGGTAACAGCCTCTCCCATCTCTACTACGGTGGTAACAGCCTCTCCCATCTCTACTACGGTGGTAACAGCCTCTCCCATCTCTACTACGGTGGTAACAGACTCTCCCATCTCTACTACGGTGGTAACAGCCTCTCCCATCTCTACTACGGTGGTAACAGCCTCTCCCATCTCTACTACGGTGGTAACAGACTCTCCCATCTCTACTACGGTGGTAACAGCCTCTCCCATCTCTACTACGGTGGTAACACTCTCCCATCTCTACTACGGTGGAAACAGCCTCTTCCATCTCTACTACGGTGGTAACAGCCTCTCCCATCTCTACTACGGTGGTAACAGCCTCTCCCATCTCTACTACGGTGGTAACAGCCTCTCCCATCTCTACTACGGTGGTAACAGCCTCTCCCATCTCTACTACGGTGGTAACAGCCTCTCCCATCTCTACTACGGTGGTAACAGACTCTCCCGTCTCTACTACGGTGGTAACATCCTCTCCTGTCTCTACTACGGTGGTAACAGCCTCTCCCGTCTCTACTACGGTGGTAACAGCCTCTCCCATCTCTACTACGGTGGTAACAGCCTCTCCCATCTCTACTACGGTGGTAACAGCCTCTCCCATCTCTACTACGGTGGTAACAGACTCTCCCATCTCTACTACGGTGGTAACATCCTCTCCCATCTCTACTACAGTGGTAACATCCTCTCCCATCTCTACTACAGTGGTAACATCCTCTCCCATCTCTACTACGGTGGTAACAGCCTCTCCCATCTCTACTACGGTGGTAACAGCCTCTCCCATCTCTACTACGGTGGTAACAGCCTCTCCCATCTCTACTACGGTGGTAACAGCCTCTCCCATCTCTACTACGGTGGTAACAGCCTCTCCCATCTCTACTACGGTGGTAACAGCCTCTCCCATCTCTACTACGGTGGTAACAGCCTCTCCCATCTCTACTACGGTGGTAACAGACTCTCCCATCTCTACTACGGTGGTAACAGACTCTCCCATCTCTACTACGGTGGTAACAGCCTCTCCCATCTCTACTACGGTGGTAACAGCCTCTCCCATCTCTACTACGGTGGTAACAGACTCTCCCATCTCTACTACGGTGGTAACAGACTCTCCCATCTCTACTACGGTGGTAACAGCCTCTCCCATCTCTACTACGGTGGTAACACTCTCCCATCTCTACTACGGTGGTAACAGCCTCTCCCATCTCTACTACGGTGGTAACAGCCTCTCCCATCTCTACTACGGTGGTAACAGACTCTCCCATCTCTACTACGGTGGTAACAGACTCTCCCATCTCTACTACGGTGGTAACAGACTCTCCCATCTCTACTACGGTGGTAACAGACTCTCCCATCTCTACTGCGGTGGTAACAGCCTCTCCCATCTCTACTGCGGTGGTAACAGCCTCTCCCATCTCTACTACGGTGGTAACACTCTCCCATCTCTACTGCGGTGGTAACAGCCTCTCCCATCTCTACTACGGTGGTAACAGCCTCTCCCATCTCTACTACGGTGGTAACAGCCTCTCCCATCTCTACTACGGTGGTAACAGCCTCTCCCATCTCTACTACGGTGGTAACAGCCTCTCCCATCTCTACTACGGTGGTAACAGCCTCTCCCATCTCTACTACGGTGGTAACAGCCTCTCCCATCTCTACTACGGTGGTAACAGCCTCTCCCATCTCTACTACGGTGGTAACAGCCTCTCCCATCTCTACTACGGTGGTAACAGCCTCTCCCATCTCTACTACGGTGGTAACAGACTCTCCCATCTCTACTACGGTGGTAACAGACTCTCCCATCTCTACTACGGTGGTAACACTCTCCCATCTCTACTACGGTGGTAACAGACTCTCCCATCTCTACTACGGTGGTAACAGCCTCTCCCATCTCTACTGCGGTGGTAACAGCCTCTCCCATCTCTACTGCGGTGGTAACAGCCTCTCCCATCTCTACTGCGGTGGTAACACTCTCCCATCTCTACTACGGTGGTAACAGCCTCTCCCATCTCTACTACGGTGGTAACAGCCTCTCCCATCTCTACTACGGTGGTAACATACTCTCCCATCTCTACTACGGTGGTAACAGCCTCTCCCATCTCTACTACGGTGGTAACAGCCTCTCCCATCTCTACTACGGTGGTAACAGACTCTCCCATCTCTACTACGGTGGTAACAGACTCTCCCATCTCTACTACGGTGGTAACAGACTCTCCCATCTCTACTACGGTGGTAACAGACTCTCCCATCTCTACTACGGTGGTAACAGCCTCTCCCATCTCTACTACGGTGGTAACAGCCTCTCCCATCTCTACTACGGTGGTAACAGCCTCTCCCATCTCTACTACGGTGGTAACAGCCTCTCCCATCTCTACTACGGTGGTAACAGCCTCTCCCATCTCTACTACGGTGGTAACAGCCTCTCCCATCTCTACTACGGTGGTAACAGCCTCTCCCATCTCTACTACGGTGGTAACAGCCTCTCCCATCTCTACTACGGTGGTAACAGCCTCTCCCATCTCTACTACGGTGGTAACAGCCTCTCCCATCTCTACTACGGTGGTAACAGCCTCTCCCATCTCTACTACGGTGGTAACAGCCTCTCCCATCTCTACTACGGTGGTAACACTCTCCCATCTCTACTGCGGTGGTAACAGCCTCTCCCATCTCTACTGCGGTGGTAACAGCCTCTCCCATCTCTACTACGGTGGTAACAGCCTCTCCCATCTCTACTACGGTGGTAACAGCCTCTCCCATCTCTACTACGGTGGTAACAGCCTCTCCCATCTCTACTACGGTGGTAACAGCCTCTCCCATCTCTACTACGGTGGTAACAGCCTCTCCCATCTCTACTGCGGTGGTAACAGCCTCTCCCATCTCTACTGCGGTGGTAACATACTCTCCCATCTCTACTACGGTGGTAACAGCCTCTCCCATCTCTACTACGGTGGTAACAGCCTCTCCCATCTCTACTACGGTGGTAACAGCCTCTCCCATCTCTACTACGGTGGTAACAGCCTCTCCCATCTCTACTACGGTGGTAACAGCCTCTCCCATCTCTACTACGGTGGTAACAGCCTCTCCCATCTCTACTACGGTGGTAACAGCCTCTCCCATCTCTACTACGGTGGTAACAGACTCTCCCATCTCTACTACGGTGGTAACAGCCTCTCCCATCTCTACTACGGTGGTAACAGCCTCTCCCATCTCTACTACGGTGGTAACAGACTCTCCCATCTCTACTACGGTGGTAACAGCCTCTCCCATCTCTACTACGGTGGTAACACTCTCCCATCTCTACTACGGTGGAAACAGCCTCTTCCATCTCTACTACGGTGGTAACAGCCTCTCCCATCTCTACTACGGTGGTAACAGCCTCTCCCATCTCTACTACGGTGGTAACAGCCTCTCCCATCTCTACTACGGTGGTAACAGCCTCTCCCATCTCTACTACGGTGGTAACAGCCTCTCCCATCTCTACTACGGTGGTAACAGACTCTCCCGTCTCTACTACGGTGGTAACATCCTCTCCCGTCTCTACTACGGTGGTAACAGCCTCTCCCATCTCTACTACGGTGGTAACAGCCTCTCCCATCTCTACTACGGTGGTAACAGCCTCTCCCATCTCTACTACGGTGGTAACAGCCTCTCCCATCTCTACTACGGTGGTAACAGACTCTCCCATCTCTACTACAGTGGTAACATCCTCTCCCATCTCTACTACAGTGGTAACATCCTCTCCCATCTCTACTACGGTGGTAACAGCCTCTCCCATCTCTACTACGGTGGTAACAGCCTCTCCCATCTCTACTACGGTGGTAACAGCCTCTCCCATCTCTACTACGGTGGTAACAGCCTCTCCCATCTCTACTACGGTGGTAACAGCCTCTCCCATCTCTACTACGGCGGTAACAGCCTCTCCCATCTCTACTACGGTGGTAACAGACTCTCCCATCTCTACTATGGTGGTAACAGCCTCTCCCATCTCTACTACGGTGGTAACAGCCTCTCCCATCTCTACTACGGTGGTAACAGCCTCTCCCATCTCTACTACGGTGGTAACAGCCTCTCCCATCTCTACTACGGTGGTAACAGCCTCTCCCATCTCTACTACGGTGGTAACAGACTCTCCCATCTCTACTACGGTGGTAACATCCTCTCCCATCTCTACTACGGTGGTAACAGCCTCTCCCATCTCTACTACGGTGGTAACAGCCTCTCCCATCTCTACTGCGGTGGTAACAGCCTCTCCCATCTCTACTACGGTGGTAACAGCCTCTCCCATCTCTACTACGGTGGTAACAGCCTCTCCCATCTCTACTACGGTGGTAACAGCCTCTCCCATCTCTACTACGGTGGTAACAGACTCTCCCATCTCTACTACGGTGGTAACAGACTCTCCCATCTCTACTACGGTGGTAACAGCCTCTCCCATCTCTACTACGGTGGTAACACTCTCCCATCTCTACTACGGTGGAAACAGCCTCTTCCATCTCTACTACGGTGGTAACAGCCTCTCCCATCTCTACTACGGTGGTAACAGACTCTCCCATCTCTACTACGGTGGTAACAGCCTCTCCCATCTCTACTACGGTGGTAACAGCCTCTCCCATCTCTACTACGGTGGTAACAGCCTCTCCCATCTCTACTACGGTGGTAACATCCTCTCCTGTCTCTATAGCTGCGGTAACATACTCTCCTGTCTCTATAGCTGCGGTAACATACTCTCCTGTCTCTATAGCTGTGGTAACAGACTCTCATATCTCTATAGATGTGGTAACATACTCTCCTGTCTCTATAGCTGTGGTAACAGACTCTCCTGTCTCTATAGATGTGGTAACAGACTCTCATATCTCTATAGCTGTGGTAACAGACTCTCCTGTCTCTATAGCTGTGGTAACAGACTCTCCTGTCTCTATAGCTGTGGTAACAGACTCTCCTATCTCTATAGCTGCGGTAACAGACTCTCCTGTCTCTATAGATGTGGTAACAGACTCTCCTGTCTCTATAGCTG
Source organism: Salvelinus fontinalis (assembly GCF_029448725.1). Classification (NCBI taxonomy): domain Eukaryota; kingdom Metazoa; phylum Chordata; class Actinopteri; order Salmoniformes; family Salmonidae; genus Salvelinus; species Salvelinus fontinalis. The sequence goes on along the minus strand of NC_074678.1, from coordinate 6,086,187 downwards.
CGGTAACATACTCTCCTGTCTCTATAGCTGTGGTAACAGACTCTCCTGTCTCTATAGATGCGGTAACAGACTCTCCTATCTCTATAGCTGTGGTAACAGACTCTCCTGTCTCTATAGCTGCGGTAACATACTCTCCTGTCTCTATAGCTGCGGTAACAGACTCTCCTATCTCTATAGATGTGGTAACAGACTCTCATATCTCTATAGATGTGGTAACAGACTCTCCTATCTCCTTCAGGATGGGCAGCCTCATGCCGTACCAGCTCACCTGAAATCTGAGGGCCATAGGACTCATGTTCCTCACCTCCTGACCAACAGCAGGATGCAGCAATCCTCATACACGCGCCGAGACACACACACACGCCAAGACACATACACGGTGCAGCCGGATGGAAGAGGGATGGAGAGCAGGTGTCTTGCAGCATTCCTTCCCACCCGTTATAATGACCTCTAAAATCCCTCTCACAGAAAGGCAGATTACTAGTTGTGTTTTTATTGGGGGATGTTGCTATCTTTCTTTCTCTCCATCTCCTCCTCAGTTTTACCCTCCTCCTCCTCAGTTTTACCCTCCTCCTCCTCTGTTTCACCCTCCTTCTCCTCCTCCTCCTCAGTTTCACCCTCCTTCTCCTCCTCCTCAGTTTCACCCTCCTCCTCCTCCTCCTCAGTTTCACCCTCCTTCTCCTCCTCCTCAGTTTCACCCTCCTTCTCCTCCTCCTCAGTTTCACCCTCCTTTTCCTCCTCCTCAGTTTCACCCTCCTTCTCCTCCTCCTCAGTTTCACCCTCCTCCTCCTCCTCCTCAGTTTCACCCTCCTCCTCCTCCTCCGTTTCACCCTCCTCCTCCGTTTCACCCTCCTCCTTCTCCTCCTCAGTTTCACCCTCCTCCTTCTCAGTTTCACCCTCCTCCTCCTCCTCCTCCTCCGTTTCACCCTCCTCCTCCTCCTCCTCCTCCGTTTCACCCTCCTCCTCTTCCTCCGTTTCACCCTCTTCCTCCGTTTCACCCTCTTCCTCCGTTTCACCCTCTTCCTCCGTTTCACCCTCTTCCTCCGTTTCACCCTCTTCCTCCGTTTCACCCTCTTCCTCCGTTTCACCCTCCTTCTCCTCCTCCTCCGTTTCACCCTCCTTCTCCTCCTCCTCCGTTTCACCCTCCTTCTCCTCCTCCGTTTCACCCTCCTCCTCCTCAGTTTCACCCTCCTCCTCCTCAGTTTCACCCTCCTCCTCCTCAGTTTCACCCTCCTTCTCCTATCCCCTAAATTCCTTAATGAATTAGAGGCTTTTTACTTAGAAATTGTTTCCCTGCCAAAAGACCAGATTACCCCGAGCCATGCAAGGCAAGCTCCTACAGTACAGAGCAAGAGGGAAGGGTATTTGGTATTTTATTAGGATCCCCATGTTGCGAAAGCAGCAGCTACTCTTCCTGGGGTCCACATGAAACATATTACATAACATATTACAGAACAGAGAGGAAGGGGAAACTGACCATGGGTGGGAGAGACGAGAGATATTTTAATTTGATCAGGTCCAGGACCTCAGGGTCATTAAGCAGCTAAGAAGATCGGTGTGTGTGTGGCTGGAGGAAGACAGAACGATTACATTACTCCAGTAGATAGAGCTCTACATTCACAAAGCTCAGGGGAATATGAGCATCAGCATCATATGACCTGGGTGATTTATGGGAGTCATTAAGTACTATAGATCATAGCGTGTAGAGACGGTGAGAGACTGACGACTGCCTGTAGGACGACTGGAGGGTGAGGGCTTGATTTGTACTGTGGGTTAGCTATTCAATGTTTCACTGCCTGAGTCAATGTTTAATATACAGTAGCCCTGTGCCGTTTGTAGGGCTGGGGCCAGGGCCAGGCTAACAGGTCCTGGGTCAGTTGTAAACAGCAGGCTGGTTAATAACCAGACCAGCGATGGAGCAGAGCATGACTAAAAGCCTAAACAGTCACTACCAGGGCCTTCAGTCATCCAACTCCACAATAAAACAACCCCACTCCCCCCTCCATATTTTCTCTCTCCACCTCCGAAGCAGGAGAAACATTTACCAGCCTGCCCTTGAAAATTAACACCCACCCACAAAGAAAGAAGGTCTATTTCTCCAGCCACGTTGGCAGGTGGTCACACAGAGCATTTGGGAACAGTTTTTAATCCAAAGGCCACATGTAGAAGTTAGTGGAACTGATAAGAAAGGCTACTAAAGTCTGACTTGTCATCGTGTTTCTTGGCCAATTATATCGTTTTGTTCACAGCCTAACGTTAGGTTGTTGTCAATGTTAGATTGAGTTTGCTGCAACTGTCTGCTGTTAGGATGTCGCAGTCTGAGATTTTTTCATCACAGACAAGGGAGTGCCCAAGTTACCACGGTAACAGCCCTTCTCTTAAAGGGGAAGCGGAACATTTTTGTCTCACTGAATTATTGTGCTTGATAGAGCATGGATCACTCCCAAAAACATTTAATCATGAACTTAGTCATTTTTAATAATTAAAACACTGAAATACTTGAATTGTTCTGTGCTTCTACATTTCTACTTAGGAGCACATCATGTACTCCTTGTAAAACACGTCAGTGCAGAGCTCTGAACTATATTAATGAATTAGCTGTATCAGTCAGCCTTTTGTAGCAGGGCAGGAACTTGATTCTTCATGTTCATTTGTAGAACTTCATCTGTTTTTACTATTGGGTCTAAATTATTTATTTTAACATGCATTGGTTAAAAGAAATTAAACGAAGCAATATACCAGATTTCTTCTTACTAGTAATACATTTCCTGTTTTAGAAAAATTACAAAACATGCTCATCTGTTTTTGTTGTTGTTTGTTTGTTTGTTTGTGTGTGTGTGTGTGTGTGTGTGTGTGTGTGTGTGTGTGTGTGTGTGTGTGTGTGTGTGTGTGTGTGTGTGTGTGTGTGTGTGTGTGTGTGTGTGTGTGTGTGTGTGTGTGTGTGTGTGTGTGTGTGTGTGTGTGTGTGTGTGTGTGTGTGTGTGTGTGTGTGTGTGTGTGTGTGTGTGTGTGTGTGTGTGTGTGTGTGTGTGTGTGTGTGTGTGTGTGTGTGTGTGTGTGTGTGTGTGTGTGTGTGTGTGTGTGTGTGTGTGTGTGTGTGTGTGTGTGTGTGTGTGTGTGTGTGTGTGTGTGTGTAATGAAACATTTTTGGGCTCGTAAAACATCTGAGTGGCTGGTAGATTTTCTCATCTATCTGCCACAGTGGCTGGTGGACCAAAAAGTGAATTATCCACACTTGCTGCTAGCCAGCCAGCACCATCAGAATGGAGCCATGGCCTGTGGCTCTCCCCTCGTACCCTCACCCCATCTCAGCCTCCTCGTCTATCTCTGCACCTGATCTCACACTGACACTTTGAAGCTCTCTCAACCCCTCAGTCTGACTGTCTATGTCTCCGTCTGTCTGTCGAGAGACAAAGGAGGAAAGATGCTGCCTGACAGAAAATAATTGACTGCTCTCTATATTTCAGTTAACCTCCAAAGTCTTCTCTTCAAACTAAAGACTCAAAGTGTGAAAAGGAGTGTCATTCTTCAACTGAAATACCCTCACAACTGCATAATAAAAAGGTGTAGTGTACATCAGAGTGAGCCATTCAAACAGCCCAGTATGACAGACCCGGGACCATTAGTGAACTCATATGTCAGCCACTTGGGATGGAAACTGACTGCCGGCAGATTAGTCAGTATGTGTGTGTGTGTGTATCAGGATGTGTGTGTCAGGGTGTGTGTGTGTGTTTATACAGAAACAGACAGTGTGTTAGCAGCGCAGCACATTGAGCATTGAACCTCACACTACAGTGACCGAGCGACAAACAGGCAGGCAGGTCTAATCCTACCCTACATGGTTCACCAGATTAGTTGGCAGGGTCAACTGCAGGAGAGACGCAGTCACACACCATTAGGCAGAGATTGGGAGGGGAAATGCAGTCAGCAGACACGGTTAGACCACAGTGGGCGAGAGGGATCTCTAGCCAAATCAATGACCCCCAACTGTCCAGTGGAAACGCAACAGCCAGCACAGTAGCTAATGGTTTGAGGTTGAACAAAGACCGCTGTACTAAAGATGATGAGTAGAAGCTGAAGAAAGAATTCTCTCATCAACATAATCATTGTGTCAGTCTGGTAATATATGCATGGTTTTCACAGGCAGCTGTCCTGGGCTGGCCAGGACTCTACCACTGGGAAGAAATAGGAGGAGAAAAGAGGAGGCTGTCCCTAGAGAAGGCTCAGTGGTATTAGGTATCCCCATAATCACCTCCCTCCCTCTATCCCTCCCTCTCTCTATCCCTCCCCACCTCCTCACTGTATCCCTCCCCACCTCCCTCCATCCCTCTCCACCTCCCTACCTCCATCCCCACCTCCTCCCTCCCTCTATCCCTCCCCACTCCATCCCTCTATCCCTCCCCACCTCCCTCCCCATATCTCTACTTTGCACCTTCTTCCACTGCAAACCAACCATTCCAGTGTTATTTTTTTTACTTGCTATATTGTATTTACTTCGCCACCATGGCCTTTTTATATATATTTTTTTATTTTATTTATATATATATTTTGTTTGCCTTCACCTCCCTTATCTCACCTCACTTGCTCATATTGTATATAGACTTATTTTCACTGTATTATTGACTGTATGTTTGTTTTACTCCATGTGTAACTATGTGTTGTTGTATGTGTCGAACTGCTTTGCTTTATCTTGGCCAGGTCGCAATTGTAAATGAGAACGTGTTCTCAATTTGCCTACCTGGTTAAATAAAGGTGAAATAAAAAAAATAAAAAAATCCCTCCCCACTCCATCCCTCTCCACCTCCCTACCTCCATCCCCACCTCCTCCCTCCCTCTATCCCTCCCCACCTCCCTCCCTCCATCCATCCCCACCTCCCTCTATCCCTCCCCACCTCATCCCTCCCTCCCTCCCTCCATCCTCCCCACCTCCTTTCCTCCTCCTCACTATATCCCTCCCCACCTCCTCCCTCCATTCATCCTCCCCCCTCACTCTATCCCTCCCCACTTTCTCCCTGTATCCCTCCCTCCCACCTCCCTGTATCCCTCCCTCCCCACCTCCCTGTATCCCTCCATACCTACTCCCTCTATCCCTCTCCACCTCCATCTTCCCCACCTCCTTCCCTCCTCACGCTATCCCTCCCTCTATCCCTCCCTCTATCCCTCCCCACCTCCCCCCTGTATCCCTCCCTCCCCACCTCCTCCCTGTATCCCCCCCACCTCCCCACCACCCCCCCCACCTCCTCCCTCCATACCTTCTCCCTCCATACCTTCTCCCGCCATACCTTCTCCCGCCATACCGTCTCACGCCATACCGCCTCACTCCATACCGTCTCACTCCATACCGTCTCACTCCATACCGTCTCACTCCATACCGTCTCACTCCATACCGTCTCACTCCATACCGTCTCACTCCATACCGTCTCACTCCATACCGTCTCACTCCATACCGTCTCACTCCATACCGTCTCATTCCATACCGTCTCATTCCATACCGTCTCACTCTATCCCTCAAAGGAGGTGACCAAGAACCCGATGGTCACTCTGAGCTCCAAAGTTCCTCATTTGAAATGTGAGAACCTTCCAGAAGGACAACCATCTCTGCAGCACTCCACCAAATCAGGCTCTTATGGTAAAGTGGCCAGACGGAAGCCACAGTGAAAAGCACATGACAGCCTGCTTGGAGTTTGCCAAAAGGCACCTAAAGGACTCTCAGACCATGAGAAACAAGATTCTCTGGTCTGATGAAATCAAGATTGAATTCTTTGGCCTGAATGCCAAACGTCACGTCTGGAGGAAACCTGGCGCCATCTCTACGATGACGCATGGTGGTGGCACCATCATGCTGTGGGAATGTTTTTCAGCGGCAGGGACTGGGAGATATAGGGAAAGATGAATGGAGCAAAATACAGAGATCCTTGAAGAAAACCTGCTCCAGACTGGGTCGAAGTTTCACCTTCCAACAGGACAATGACCCTAGGCACAAATCCACGACAACGCAGGAGTGGCTTCGGGACAAGTCTCTGAATGTCCTTGAGTGGCCCAGCCAGAGCCCGGACTTGAACCTGATCGAACATCTCTGGAGAGACCTGAAAATAGCCGTGCAGCGACGCTCCCCATCCAACCTGACAGAGCTTGAGAGGATCTGCAGAGAAGAATGGGAGAAACCCCCCAAATACAGGTGTGCCAAGCTTGTAGTGTCATACCCAAGAAGACTTGAGGCTGTAATCGCTGCCAAAGGTGCCTCAACAATGTACCAAGTAAAGGTTCTGAATACTTTTTTGCAGTTTCTTTACTTACACTATTAGCTTTGGGATTGGAAGGGTATACGTGCGTGCGTGCGTGCGTGTGTGTGTGTGTGTGTTTCGGTGTGGGAGCTGATAGTACTGCCTCTGCTGTCCAGCCATGGGTATCCAGCCATGCCAGAGGATTCAGAGTAACAAATTCCCCGTCCCCCAGCACACACAGTCTACAGTCCACTACAGCTGGTAAATATGGACAAAAACCCATATTGCGATACATTTAGTGAATTAATATGATAACAATAAATTGAATGATAAAAGTTACAACATTTTTAACCACAGTTTACTTTAACTATCCTTTAAACTACTAGTTTGAAGGTTTTAGCTATCATTTGTCCCTTTAAACATCACCCATATTAACAAACTTATTTTATTGGAAACGTCACATTTCTCTATTATAGGCTCCTTATAGTAATGAACGAAATCAGCTCTAGACCACACACATGGTCATAGCTCAGCTTTATCCCACGGTGGGCCTATTCACACACACACTCAAACACAGACACAGACGCTAACTGACTGTCTGTTTGCACCCAGACACATTCTCACACTTACACACACACCCACACAAAGTCGATCACAAAATGCACAATCAAACGGACAAAAATCGGGCACTCTCTCACACAATAACCCGGGATCTGAGCTGAGCTCAACTTTTCAGATCAATCCTTGGAAGACTTCAATCTGTCCTCTTAAATATCAGGTTGCTTTTACAGGCCCTCACCAAGACACTGCTGTCCTGTCCTCTTTATTACACATACCTTTCTTTAAAGACAAGCTCCGGTAATTTTGCGACTAATAAAGTATGTTTTAACCCTCCTGCTTTGGGCTGGATGTGTTCATGTGTAGTTCCAAACATGCATAATCTATGAGCAGAATTACTGTCTTTAGAAAAGTACACATTATTATTAGAGATACACAAATAGTTTTTATACCCACAATGTGTCATGCCCGCAATAATCATGTGAAGTGAAATGTGTATATTTTGGGATGTGAGTTTGAAAGTGACCCTACATTTTCCCCCACGTGGGCCAGCCCCCTAAAAATCTGAGTTCTAGCCAATGAGCTTCAGCCCCTCGCATTTGAGTGACAGCTAGGTGTTGTTGAGTCCTGTAGCAAGAGTCCTGCCCAGCATTATCCAATGAGGTTAGAGTGTGGGCTCTGTGGACATAGCAGAGAGAGCAATGACATGGTGCACATATGTGACTTTTGGCTTGAGTGATACTTTCAGAACTACTGGCTGAAAAGTTTACAAAAGTACACAAGAATCACTTTAAACCACAAGCTGACAAACAGTCAGGAAGAGGTGTCACCCTTGGATGTTTTAAGTCCACAATAATGCTTAAACCACATCAGGTGACCACTTTTGAATTAGTTAACCTGTTTGGTTAGCGATGTTTCTGTAGCGCTCATGTGATTGCAGACTTTGCAAAACAAATGGCCACTGGATTGATGTAAATAATCATGATATCATTCTGCCAGATAGACATAGGCTACTTTGTAGTTAACATTTAACCAGAATAAGGTTATCATTAGCATCATCGCTAACAGTTACACAAAGTGTAGACATACGCGAGCACCACACAGAGACAGAGGAGACAACAACACCTTTTCCCCCCTCAGGAGACTGAAAAGATTTGGCATGGGTCCCCAGATCCTCAAAAAATTCTACAGCTGCACCATCGAGAGCATCCTGACTGGTTGCATCACCGTCTGGTATGGTAAATGCTCGGCATCTGACCGTAAGGCGCTAGAGGGTCGTGCGTACGGCCCAGTAGATCACTGTGTCCAAGCTTCCTGCCATCCAGGACCTATATACAGTGGTTGCTCCACTAAAAGTTTTGCGACTATGCTGCGGGACTTCGAGGTAAGTTGTGGTTTAGTACGGTACCCTGCGTCACCACTTCATTGCTCCAGACCACCACAAGGGGGAGGTAGAGCACTGATTATGCTTTTGGGTTCCAAGGCGCTACTGTCTCTGACAATGAATGGGCGACATAAACCTAAATAGAAAGTGATAATTGTGCACGACTTCAGTAGTACTTACTAAAACTGTTGTTACACTAAGGTTTTTATTCTAAGAGAAACTTAGACTACAATTAGGGTGTGGAAATGTTAGGATTATTTTGCTCTTACTGTAGTACTGTAGCCTACTCCAGACAGGTCACATTGTACAGCGCCTGAGTGGCGCAGTGGTCTAAGACACTGCTTCTTAAGATATATGTGCTGACTGAATATAAGCAAGTGATGTCTGCTAAATAATCAAGTTGATGGCACAGTCATAAAGCCTCAGCACCTACATAAAGCTGCATGGGCGACCTCATGCAACCGCAAAATGTCGGATAAAGCATATACTGTACAGTACTGTATTTCTTCATCAGCATCTTTATGCTTTCGTTTATAAAACAATTATAAAAAGATTTTTTCAAAATGCAGATGTTTATTTAGTTAGGGATCCATAACAAATTACTAAGGGAATAAATATCACTGAGCACTCGAAATGTAGTGAGTACTTTTTAGTGTCAGGGAAAATGTATGGAGTAAAAAGTACAATATTTTCTTTAGGAATGTAGTGAAGTAAAAGTAAAAGTTTTCAAAAGTATAAGTAATAAAGCAAAGTACAGATACCCCAAAAAACAACTTAAGTAGTACTTTAAAGTATTTTTTACTTAAGTACTTTACAACACTGCCTCTGTGTGATATGAACTAAGAGTGTCTGTCTGTCTGCCTGCCTGCCTGCCTGCCTGCCTGCCTGCCTGCCTGCCTGCCTGTCTGTCTGTCTGTCTGTCTGTCTGTCTGTCTGTCTGTCTGTCTGTCTGTCTGTCTGTCTGTCTGTGATATAGAAAGGGTGAGATATAAAAAATAAAGTGTGTGTGGATGTTTGTTTGTGTCACTGCAGGGCAGAGAGTATGACTTGAGACGGGCATCCCTGTCACTACAGGGCAGAGAGTATGACTTGAGACGGGCATCCCTGTCACTGCAGGGCAGAGTGTGAATTGAGACGGGCATCTCCGTCACTGCAGGGCAGAGTGTGAATTGAGACGGGCATCCCCGTCACTGCAAGCCAGAGGAGGGTCACACTAGAGCTGGCCTTTCAGAGCCCTTCACTCACACACACGGCCTGGAGACATGGCCTTAGTCAGTATTTAAGTCATAGCACACACGGAAGGTATATGAAGCAGACAGGGTCTGACAGGGTCTGCATGAATCCACCCTCTAAACTGAACGAGTCGGTTACCAGGTAGAATATGTAGGCCATGTCAAAATGACAGGTAGACTCTGGACCTAAACTTATCCAGGACAGAAATCCTATTCAGCCATGCCCTGCCCTGCCCTGCCCCGGCCTCGCCTGCCTGTATCAAGCAGGCTGATCACACGGGACACTACCACAGCTACTGCCCAGAAGCACACAGTAACAGGTTGACTAATAACACTTATACAGTACTACAACAGCACAGGAGTACTGAAGGCAATACATATAGCCTACACAATGCCTGCGGTCAGTACACAAACACAACAAACCAGCAGTCTGGTAACATATGGATGTGAGGGAGCTTGTTGATGATTGGTGGTCAGCTGGGAGCTCTCCTTACCTGCAGACCCCTACGTCTGAGAATACTGGAGTCGTCCATGTTGCTTCTGCTGTAGAGTCGTACAGTGGAGTCTATATCCAGGAAGCTTCACCCCTCTTTAGGAGTACAGGGTTACTACCTCTGGGGTTTGGGACAGATAGAGAAGGTGCGCCAGGATCCGGGGGACGTGAACAGGCACCTTTTAGGGGTGGATTAGTGAGGGTGAGTTAGCTCATACTCCCGTCCCTCTCTCCTCTTGTCCAGCAGGATTCTTTCAGAGCAGTGTCATCGTCCAGACGGAAGAAATACCTCACCTTTCTTTCAGAGCAGTGTCATCGTCCAGACGGAAGAAATACCTCTCCTTTCTTTCAGAGCGTCTGCTTGCCTCATGCCTCGGCAGTCTTGAAGTTTCTGCCGGTTGGTGCAAAACGCTAAACAGTCTTTCCTTTGACTTCTAGTACCGCTTAGTCCCTCCCTGATTCACACTGTAGTGTAACTTCCTCCTGAAATTGAAAGGTTCAGCAGCATTTGTTTGTTTTCTGTTCTTCTCAATGGGGCCACGCAACATTCCACACGCATGACCAGCACGGCACGGCACTGTCTGTCCGCCACTCGGTACAAAGACAGGAACTCAACAGCCCGGGGAACAGACGGGAACTTTATACAGCTCCTCTTCTATATGTGGCTCAGATCAGAACAGTCCTCTTCACGTCCCCCTGTGTTGGTTTGTTGCCGGTGGAAGTCGGTACAGCTCTGATGTAACTAGGGTGATAGCGGTATACGAGCTTGCTTCTCTCGTCCTCCCTGCCTTTCTTTCCTCTCTCTCTCTCTCTGTGAAGCTTGTGTTGTCTCCAAGCTCAGCCTCCCTCTGCTCCTCTCCCATTCATCCGTTCAGCAAAGGGCACACCGCTCCCTCTCTCTCACATTCACTGAGCCTGCGCTGTGCAGAAGAAGGAGCATGCACAGTGGCGGCTTACAGCTGTGTTCTTCATCCCCCTCTTTCTTTCTCTGTCTGTCCTTCCGTCCGTCTATCTGTTCCCCACAGGCACTATTTCTATGGAGACTTCACTACTCCATAATTCATGGACAGTTTGGGATAGACATTAATGATGACAATGGGACCTCAGGGGTAAGAGGGAGAGAAAGGGGCGCGCAGACTGATCGTCCGTCTCACTGCAGCCTGCCGGCTTAATTAGAACAGGACCTGTAATAACACACACTCCGCATTACTCTCCTTTCCTATGTCTCTCTCCCTCCCTGTGCTCTCTCGTTTGTCTGAAGAGCTGTTCGGGAAGCCAACCAATCGGACGCGAGCAGGCGGCAGTGCATTTACATAGAATGAATGGAGGAGGGATAGAAGCTCCGCCTCTCGTACTCTCCTCCTCCTCACTCTGTCGCCACAGCCCCGTTTCTCTCATCAAAACAAGGGGCTGCGTTTGAACACACACACACAGGAGCCCAAACACACACACAGGAGACCAAACACACACACAGTTCCTCACATACTAATCTGTGGTCTGTGCTTTTTATTGCATTACAATTCATTAATCATGAGTGCTCAGATACGACGATAGGCCAATTAATTATTTGACAACAATATTTGAACACAGTCAGTCAGCCTCCTATCGGTCGTTAACAGCTAGCTACCGTTTCTCCTCTAAAGCTAGTCTTTCTATCACCTAACATTACACTAGTCTTTATTATCTAACATTACACTAGTCTTTCTATCACCTAACATTACACTAGTCTTTACTACCTAACATTACACTAGTCTTTATTATCTAACATTACACTAGTCTTTATTATCTAACATTACACTAGTCTTTCTATCACCTAACATTACACTAGTCTTTACTACCTAACATTACACTAGTCTTTATTAACTAACATTACACTAGTCTTTACTACCTAACATTACACTAGTCTTTATTACTTAACATTACACTAGTCTTTATTACCTAACATTACACTAGTCTTTATTACCTAACATTACACTAGTCTTTACTACCTAACATTACACTAGTCTTTATTACTTAACATTACACTAGTCTTTATTACCTAACATTACACTAGTCTTTATTACCTAACATTACACTAGTCTTTATTACCTAACATTACACTAGTCTTTCATTCACCTAACATTACACTAGTCTTTATTACTTAACATTACACTAGTCTTTATTACCTAACATTACACTAGTCTTTATTACCTAACATTACACTAGTCTTTATTACCTAACATTACACTAGTCTGTATTACCTAACATTACACTAGTCTTTATTACCTAACATTACACTAGTCTTTCATTCACCTAACATGACACTAGTCTTTCATTCACCTAACATGACACTAGTCTTTATTACCTAACATTACACTAGTCTTTCATTCACCTAACATTACACTAGTCTTTATTACCTAACATTACACTAGTCTGTATTACCTAACATTACACTAGTCTTTATTACCTAACATCACACTAGTCTTTATTACCTAACATTACACTAGTCTTTATTACCTAACATTACACTAGTCTGTATTACCTAACATTACACTAGTCTTTATTACCTAACATTACACTAGTCTTTATTACCTAACATTACACTAGTCTTTATTACCTAACATTACACTAGTCTTTATTACCTAACATTACACTAGTCTTTATTACCTAACATTACACTAGTCTGTATTACCTAACATTACACTAGTCTGTATTACCTAACATTACACTAGTCTGTATTACCTAACATTACACTAGTCTTTCATTCACCTAACATTACACTAGTCTTTCATTCACCTAACATTACACTAGTCTTTCATTCACCTAACATTACACTAGTCTTTATTCCCTAACATTACACTAGTCTTTATTCCCTAACATTACACTAGTCTTTATTACCTAACATTACACTAGTCTTTATTACCTAACATTACACTAGTCTTTCATTCACCTAACATTACACTAGTCTGTATTACCTAACATTACACTAGTCTGTATTACCTAACATTACACTAGTCTTTCATTCACCTAACATTACACTAGTCTTTCATTCACCTAACATTACACTAGTCTTTATTCCCTAACATTACACTAGTCTTTATTCCCTAACATTACACTAGTCTTTCATTCACCTAACATTACACTAGTCTTTCATTCACCTAACATTACACTAGTCTTTATTACCTAACATTACACTAGTCTTTATTACCTAACATTACACTAGTCGTTATTACCTAACATTACACTAGTCTTTATTACCTAACATTACACTAGTCTTTATTACCTAACATTACACTAGTCTTTATTACCTAACATTACACTAGTCGTTATTACCTAACATTACACTAGTCTTTATTACCTAACATTACACTAGTCTTTATTACCTAACATTACACTAGTCTTTATTACCTAACATTACACTAGTCGTTATTACCTAACATTACACTAGTCTTTATTACCTAACATTACACTAGTCTTTATTACCTAACATTACACTAGTCTTTCTTACCTAACATTACACTAGTCTTTATTACCTAACATTACACTAGTCTTTACTACCTAACATTACACTAGTCTTTATTACCTAACATTACACTAGTCTGTATTACCTAACATTACACTAGTCTGTATTACCTAACATTACACTAGTCGTTATTACCTAACATTACACTAGTCTTTATTACCTAACATTACACTAGTCTTTATTACCTAACATTACACTAGTCTTTCATTCACCTAACATTACACTAGTCTTTCATTCACCTAACATTACACTAGTCTTTACTACCTAACATTACACTAGTCTTTACTACCTAACATTACACTAGTCTTTATTACCTAACATTACACTAGTCTTTATTACCTAACATTACACTAGTCTGTATTCCCTAACATTACACTAGTCTTTATTCCCTAACATTACACTAGTCTTTCATTCACCTAATATTACACTACTCAAGTTGTTTCAAATAAATCAAATAATTTACAAAGATATTTACAGTCAGTGATATTTTCATTCAACACCACCAAAAGGAGAGAGGGGGAAAGAGAAGAGTAGAGAGAGGGAGGGAGGGAAAGAGAAGAGTATAGGGAGGGAGGGAAAGAGAAGAGTATAGAGAGAGAGGGAAAGAGAAGAGTACAGATAGAGGGAGGGAAAGAGAGGAGTAGAGAGAGAGAGAGAGGGAAAGAGAAGAGTACAGAGAGAGGGAAAGAGAAGAGTACAGAGAGAGGGAAAGAGAAGAGTAGAGAGAGAGGGAAAGAGAAGAGTAGAGAGAGGGAGGGAGGGAAAGAGAAGAGTAGAGAGCGGGGGGGAGAAGTGTAGAGAGCGAGGGGGGGGGAGAGAAGAGTAGAGAGATGGAGGGAGGGAGGGAGGAAAGAGAAGAGTAGAGAGAGAGGGAAAGAGAAGAGTAGAGAGAGAGGGAAAGAGTAGAGTAGAGAGAGAGGGAGAGGGAAAGAGTAGAGTAGAGAGAGAGGGAAAGAGAAGAGTAGAGAGAGAGGGAAAGAGAAGGGTAGAGAGAGGGAGGGAAAGAGAAGAGTAGAGAGAGGGAGGGAAAGAGACGAGTAGAGAGAGGGAAAGAGAAGAGTAGAGAGGGAGGGAGGGAAAGAGAAGAGTAGAGAGAGAGGGAAAGAGAAGAGTAGAGAGAGAGGGAAAGAGAAGAGTAGAGAGAGAGAGGGAAAGAAAGAGAAGAGTAGAGAGAGGGAGGAAAAGAGAAGAGTACAGAGAGAGGGAGGGAAAGAGAAGAGTAGAGAGCGGGATGAGAGGGGAACGGGAGAGGACAGTGGATTTAACTCCTATGCATGCTGAAAGGGAAAGACAAGCAGAGAATGTTGGGGGAGTGATGGAGAGGTAGAATGAGGCAAGAGGACGCACTTGTTCAGTGAAGGCAGAGAGCGCTTTACAAGTGACGTACAAAGGAACTAGAAAGGTACGCGCGAAAGACGGGTACAAAAATAAGTACAAGAAATTCAATTTCTACAGTGTTTTCTTACAAAGTAATTAGTCATGATGGAGTAGCAGTTTCTATAGAAGGGCCAGAGACTCCTAAAGGCACTCATCACACAGAATCAATCCTGGAGGTGTCAGCCAGGAGAGCAGCCTGTACAGCCCCTCTCCTCAAGGGACCACTCTTAATGAGGAGGCCCCTGTGTGTGTGTGTGTGTGTGTGTGTGTGTGTGTGTGTGTGTGTGTGTGTGTGTGTGTGTGTGTGTGTGTGTGTGTGTGTGTGTGTGTGTGTGTGTGTGTGTGTGTGTGTGTGTGTGTGTGTGTGTGTGTGTGTGT
Source organism: Salvelinus fontinalis (assembly GCF_029448725.1). NCBI lineage: Eukaryota > Metazoa > Chordata > Actinopteri > Salmoniformes > Salmonidae > Salvelinus > Salvelinus fontinalis. The sequence goes on along the minus strand of NC_074678.1, from coordinate 6,071,039 downwards.
GTGTGTGTGTGTGTGTGTGTGTGTGTGTGTGTGTGTGTGTGTGTGTGTGTGTGTGTGTGTGCGTCAAAAGGCAAGGGGATCTGAGGATGCAAGAATGTTGAAGACACACACCACGGGCCGGAGTGACCTCTGCGTGAAATAACACTTTATGGAAGATGGCAGTGGATAGCTGCCATCTTACTGGCTTCTGACCAATTCTGCTATTATGTGTTTGTTTTTTACACTGATCTTAACATAATACTGCCGCCATCATTTCCCACGACCGTAAACAGCTTCTAGACATTAGAACAGCTAACAGAGGAAGATTCCTACTTTAACGAGGACCAGGCCCTAATCCAAGGGACTCGAAACAGGAAGAGACGGAGGAAGAGAGGCAAACCAGCCTCCCTGACGAGACTACGTCGACGAGAAGATAAACCGCCTCTACTCTCCGTTCTATTGGAAAACAATCACTGGAGAACAAAATGGACGAGCTCAGTTCGAGACGATCATATCAACGGGACCTGAAGAACTAATATCCTATGTGTCTCTGAGTCATGGCTGAACAAGGACATTGATGATAGAAATTCAGCTGGTTTTTCTAAGCATCGTCAAGACCAAATGGCAGTTTCGGGTAAGGTTAGGTGTGCGTCTCTTGACAAGAGCTGGTAAGCGATCTCTAATGTTAAGTCTCAAGGTTTTGTTCGCCTGAGTTAGAATACCACATGATAAGCTGAAGACCATCCTATTTACCAAGAGTTTTCATTTATATTTCCCGTAGCTGTCCATTTACCACCACAAACCGATGCTGGCACAACGACCGCACTCAGCTGTATAAGGCAATTTGCAAACAAGAAAATGCACATCCAGAGGCAGCACGCCTAATGGCCGCGGATGTTAACGCAGGGAAACTGAAATCTGTTTTACCTCATTATTACCAGCATGTCACCTGTGCAACTAGAGTCCAAAAACCTCTAGATCACCTTAACTGCACATACATAAAAGTATACAAAGCTCTCTCTCACCCTACATATCGCAAATCTGACCATAACTCTCTAAGTGCCCGATTCCTGCTTACAAGCAAAAACTCAAACAAGAAGTACCAGTGACACGCTCAATACGGAATTGGTCCGATAAAGCGGATGCTCAGCTACAGGACTGTTTCACAAGCACAGACTGGAATATGTTCTGGGATTCATACGATAACATTGGAGGAGTTTACCACATCAGTCACCAGCGTGTATCGACGACATCGTCTCCACAGTGACCGACCGTACATATTCCAACCAGAAGCCATGGATTACAGGCAAAATCCGCACTGACCTAAAGGCTAAAGCTGCCGCTTTAAAAGAGTGCGACACTAAACTGGACGCTTATAAGAAATACCGCTACGACGACCCATCAAACATTCAAAATGTCAATACAGGACTAAGATCAAATCCTACTACGCCGGCTCTGACGCTCGTCGGATGTGGCAGGGCTTGTAAACTATCACAGATTACAAAGGGAAACCAGGCCAAGGTAACCTGTCTAAATGACTATCACTTGTAGCACTCACATCAGTAGCCATGAAATTCTCACATTAACACCATCATAGAGCGATGTTTGTCAGACCATGAGACATTCGGTCTGATTTGGAAAGGCACACACCTGTCTATTTAAGGTCCCATAGTTGACAGTGCATGTCAGAACAATAACCAAGCCATGAGGATGAAGGAATTGTCCGTAAAGCTCCCAGACAGGACCGCGTTGAGGCACAGATCTGGTGAAGGGTACCAAAACATTTCTGCAGCATTGAAGGTATGCAAGAACACAGTGGCCTCCATCATTCTTAAATGGATGAAATTTGGAACCACCAAGACTCTTCCTTGAGCTGGCCTCTCAGCCAAACTGAGCAATCAGGGGAGAAGGGCCTTGGTCAGGGAGGTGACCAAGAACCTGATGGTCACTCTGACAGAGCTCCAGAATTTCTATATGGAGATGGGAGAACCTTCCAGAAGGACAACCATCTCCGCAGCACTCCACCAATCAGGCCTTTATGCCCAGATGGAAGCTCAGACGGAAGCCACAGTAAACAGCACATAACATCCCGCTTGGAGTTTGCCTAAAGGCACCTAAAGGACTCTGACCATGAGAAACAAGATTCTCTGGTCTGATGAACAGAGCAAAGTAAAGAGAGATATTTGAACAAAACCTGCACCAGAGTGCTCAGGACCTCAGACTGGGGCGAAGGTTTACCTTCAAACAGGACAACAACCCTTCTGGACGAGTCTCTGAATGTCGTTGAGTGGCCCAGCAACAGCCCAGAGTTTTACCATTGAAAACCATTGAAGACCACACACGTAAATGTCATGCTATTTGTATTTGAGCTATGTGATTGGTCGTTATTCAAGCACCACCACGTTCCTGCGAGTGACTTGCATTGCTAAATTATATTACGCAGATTTTAATACATATAATAATAACCAAATGTAGCCTATTAATATCTGAATATAGAGAGGAAGCATGCCAACCTATAGGCCCTGCATGACCCCTATCCACTTAACTACACCATGTCCGGACCAGGAGAAATTCTGTTTGGGCCAGTAGATTTTTGCCCAACTGGTTGGGGCCAGTGAGAAAAAAAGTTAGCATTGGACCCTGGTGTGCTTCATACGCAGTCATGCAGTGGTGGCGCTTAGGCTATTTACTGAGCTTGGATTGACGAACAGCTTAGTTTAGAAAAGGTGTCGAAATAAATGAACAAAGTCTATCTCATACAGTACCAGTCAAAAATTTGGACACACCTACTCATTCAAGGTTTTTTTTTATTTTTTATTTTATGGGAATGCCAAGAGTGTGCAAAGCTGTCAAAGGCAAAGGGTGGCTACTACTATATTTTGATTTGTTTAATTATCACTTTTTTGGTTACTACATGATTCCATATGTGTTATTTCATAGTTCTGATGTCTTCACCATTATTCTACAATAGTGAAAATAAAGAAAAACCCTTGAATGCGTAGGTGTGTCCAAACTTTTGACCGTTAATGTATATCCTTGCCATTCATAAATCATACTATGTTGTCATATGTTCATGGTATCGCATCCGGAAAAGTTAACTAAAGTTCTCGTTTGTATTTTCGATATAAGGTCCATCAGGACTCGCAAGACATTGACGTTAAAGTAAGTGTCTCGTCTGTAGCTTACCGAATTGCATCGGTTAGCGAGCTGTTAATTTGGCTTCCAATTTGCATACTGGTAGGCTTTTTGGAGACCAAATGCAGATAAATGATTTGATAGCAGATGGTGAATCTGCCTCACTGCAGGAACAATCGGTAGGCTAGTGGAGAAATTGCCCCACTAGTCCAAAATATGATCAAAGAAAACAGATTGAATTGTTTTAAAAGCTGATGATATTTATATGATATTTTCAAAGATATTGATCTAGATCTACTGATTAAATCAAAGTGTTGACAATGGAGTAATCAACTGCTGCTTTCTGTGTAGCAAAGCCCATGTTAAACACCGGCTTCATTCTTCTATCACACCTGTATTGCCGAAAGCTGAGAAAATGCCTCTTAAAAGAAAGCTTGAAGCCTTTGGAAGTCAGCAGACTCATACAGGATTCTTTAAAGGCCCAATGCAGTCAAATTACCTTTTTGTCCTATGTTTTATATCACATTGTACAACAGCTGATGAAACTAACACAGTAAAAGTGTGAAAACATATGATCAGTGTTATTTCCTGATAGTTGCAGGTTGAAGATACAAACAGAGAGATAGGGAGCGAGAGAGGGTAGAAGGCAGTAGCGCACAGAGACGCTGTTAGATTACTATTTCAGATAGTTTCATCCAATCACACACAACTGTGCAGTCTTGTGTCTTCTCAAAAGAAAAGAGAGCATACTTCAAGCCTATACTGTAAACTACAGGTTCAGCCAACACTGTGATTTACCACACCACAGCCTGAAAAGTTAAAGGTTAAAGCTAGGGTTTAAGGTTAGTGGTCAGAGACAGAGCCCTGCCCCTGACCTCACCCCACCCCACTCCACGGACAGACAGCCGTGAGTTATTTTCCACTGGTCATACATTCACCAGCCATCAAGTCAGGCTGAGTGGATGCTTATAGCCCCTTTATCTCCTCCCACTCCAGACCAGGAGCCCAGTGCCATTCCAGCTAGCGTGCGAACACACAACCACAACCTGTCTCTGGATCTCAGTATCCATATCTCTCCGTCTCTCTTCCCATATTTCTGTCCCCTTAACCAGAACCCCGACAGAGAAAACAGTGATTTAGAGTAGAGATTGGGGGGTAAAAAAAAAAATCGATGCAGTTACATAGAGATAATATCGTACTGTCTTGAAAATATCGCAATATAATTTTTGCGCTAGTTGGCTGTACCTGCACCAAAACTCCACCAAAGTTCCTTCATGTCTTGTTCTCCATCATTTTAAATACGGAGCCAATTTGTTTTCGCATGTCACTACTTCACAGGAGAGGCATTTCAAGATTAAAATACGTTTTTCAGCAGAAATGTCTTGTGGAATGTGTACTTTCATGCATCTTAATAACAAACTTGTCAGCCATCTGTAAATATGAATAAATTGTTAAATAACAAGTTGGTTTAGCCATGGAAAAATACAGGAACCTTCCCGCTAGCCATGACTGGCTGAGAAATGGATGGGCTGGACATGCCGAGAGATGAGTTCGGATTGGTCTGCCATGTAGCATGCTTCTGTCTATAACATGAGCTGCTAAGCATGAGTGGAAAATCCTGTCTACCGTACCTTTTTTTTTTTTTAAGATAACTTGAAAAAGTTTTACTACTGCTCTCAACATTGCTGCCCTGGAGATAATACTGCTATCAACAAAGTTGAGTGGGAAAACGTTGTGATGGACTACTTTCTGGAGGATGATCGTGCCAGTGCCGGAGTCTCTCTGACTCTCAAAATGAATCAGATAATGAGGAAATCAATGAAATAATTTTAATTTAACAAGACAATGTAAAGTCTGGTGATGACAATGGTGGGAAAGAAATGGTGTCGTTGTCACGGAATATGATTTTTTTTTAATCAGTAGAATGCCCGGTGGAAGCAGAGAGGTGACTGCCAAATGCGGAGAGTCTAAGAAGAGAACACAGAAAGAAGGCTTTTGTATAAAACACCTGTCTCCGGATTACATCTTCAAACTAAGGGTTGTACGGCACAACACGGCACAACCGAGATCTTTGTGGGCTATACTCGGCCTTGTCTCAGGATGGTAAGTTGGTAGTTGGAGATATCCCTCTAGTGGTGTGGTGGCTGTGCTTTGGCAAAGTGGGTGGGGTTATATCCTGCCTGTTTGGCCCTGTCCGGGGGTATCATCGGATGGGGCCACAGTGTCTCCTGAGCCTCCTGTCTCAGCCTCCAGTATTTATGCTGCAGTAGTTTATGTGTCGGGGGGCTAGGGCAGTCTGTTATATCTGGAGTATTTATCCTGTCTTATCCGGTGTCCTGTGTGAATTTAAGTATGCTCTCTCTAATTCTCTTTCTATCTTGCTCTCTCTCGGAGGACCTGAGCCCTAGAACTATGCCTCAGGTCTACCTGGCATGATGACTCCTTGCTGTCCCCAGTCCACCTGGCCGTGATGCTGCTCCAGTTTCAACTGTTCTGCCTGCGGCTATGGAACCCTGACCTGTTCACCGGACGTGCTACCAGTCCCAGACCTGCTGTTTTCAACTCTCTAGAGACAGCAGGAGCGGTAGAGATACTCTCAATGATCGGCTATGAAAAGCCAACTGACATTTACTCCTGAGGTGCTGACCTGTTGCACCCTCGACAACCACTGTGATTATTATTATTATTTGACCATGCTGGTCATTTATGAACATTTGAACATCTTGGCCATGTTCTGTTATAATCTCCACCCGGCACAGCCAGAAGAGGACTGGCCACCCCTCATAGCCTGGTTCCTCTCTAGGTTTCTTCCTAGGTTTTGTCCTTTCTAGGGAGTTTTTCCAAGCCATCGTGCTTCTACACCTGCATTGCTTGCTGTTTGGGGTTTTAGGCTGGGTTTCTGTACAGCACTTTGATATATCAGCTGATGTAAGAAGGGCTATATAAATACATTTGATTTGAAGGGCAACCATGGAATCCATGACAGAGGGAGAAACGTTTATCTATAAGAGTCTAGCTACATTTTCAGATAAATACGTTTCTAATTGTTGTTTACTAATTGTTGTTTTCATTGCAAGTTGAAGCGTACTGTTAGCTAGCTAGCTAACATTAGCTGGCTGGCTCGCTAGCTAACGTTACGTGTGTGATCTGTGTAGGAGCTCTAGAAAGAGGCCTGAATTGGTATTCCAAATTGGATGACCATTCAAATAGATTTTCCCAGTTGTTTTGAAAGCAGAATTAGAGTTGGGATTTTGGTTCATGGTTTAGCTAGCTAGCTAGCTAGCTAGCCAGCCCTCCACATGCCTAAACAAAAGACTTCACTCTGCAAGTAACCATTTCACTGTACCGTTTACACCTTCTGTATCCTGTGGATGTGACAAATAAACTTAGATTTTGTTTGATATAGTGTGCGTTTACCAGAGACGGTAATGTGAATAACAATAAGACCTGCACCAAAGCCAGACTAGGATATAGGCCAAGGACTAGATCAAGTTTATTTTTACTACTACTTTTTGCAACTATTTTCACCACTTTTAGTTCTGAAATCTGTCGTTGTTTACTACACTGTGAATCCTTAAAGAGATGGGTGGGGCTAAGGCTAAGGAGGGTGTGACGATGCTGAATGGGTGGAGACAAAGAAGAGCTCTCCAGTAGGTGTACCAAAACATTCAAGGGACATTTTCTCAAAAGTGGGGTTACAAGTTAATCAACTTTCAAAGCAGAATGACTTTCTCATTGTTCCTCAACTGCAGTGTATGATATACCATTTTCTAGCTCTGATTCTCTACTTTTATCCAATGTAAAAATCACAATTTTAAATGTTGTAACATAGGACCGAATCCACGTGGTGGGTCACAAATACGCCAATGCCCCATAGTATAGGCTAAGCATACAAACAGACAGCAACAAAACATACAGTAGATACACAGAGAAAGGCGAGCACACGCACACACACACACACACACACACACACACACACACACACACACACACACACACACACCTTTTAAGACTCTAACAAAGCACCTTCAACTTCTTGTGTGTGGCTGGGGGGAAATATTGAATTAAACATTTCAAGACAGAGGCACACACACACATAAATAGACACACAATATTTGATATCTACAAAAAAATGAACACCTGATGTAAACTACTAGTTAGTAATTTCATCAGTGGCAGCTTCCTGCTGCTTTTCAACACTGACATCCGGTTTTCAGGGATACAGTATTTTTGTTTCCCCTGAAAATCAGAAGTGGGAACAACGCTCAAGCGTCTTTCTATGCTAGGGTACACTGCAGTGGACCCAGGAACTGAATTGCTCTTTCACTGAGGAAAAACACATTCTGCTCAACTCGCAGGAAGTCATACAGAACTGACCGGTACTGTTCACTGCATAAACAGAAACTAGAACAGAACGTATCATGCAAAGAGGTAGGTGACAATGGTGAAAACACAGAGAGAGAGATAGGGGAAGGGGAGGAGTGTGGGTTAGAAGGGAACCGGGAGAACCAATGAGAGACCGTCAGTGTGTAGCGATAATCAGATACAGGTCATTAGCAGAGGCAGCCAGACCAACAGGTCATTAGCAGAGGCAGCCAGACCAACAGGTCATTAGCAGAGGCAGCCAGACAAACAGGTCATTAGCAGAAATTAAGTTAGGCCTATATCACACAGAAAAACTTTAGAGCAGGAACACACAGATGCTTTGTGCTTCAGGCAGGAGAGAAGCTATGACCACCAAAAATGTGAGACTGGAAGCCACAATTCTATCAGAGAGAGAGAGAGACCGAGACAGAGAAAGAGACAGAAAGAGAGAGAGAGACCGAGACAGAGAGAGAGAGAGAAAGAGACAGAGAGACAAAGAGAGAGAGACCGAGACAGAGAGAGAGACCGAGACAGAGAGAGAGACAGAAAGAGACAGAGAGACAAAGAGAGGGAGACCGAGACAGAGAGAGAGACAGAAAGAGACAGAGAGACAAAGATAGAGAGAGAAACAGCAGACATATACATGATCAAATACAAATCATAGAATCAACTATTAAAGACTACCAGAACCCACTGGATTCTCCAAATTCATTGAATGAACTACAGGACAAAATACAAACCCTCCAACCCTAAAAGGCTTGTGGTGTTGATGGTATTTCAATTGTTGTATTTTATTTAACTAGGAAAGTCATTTAAGAAAAAAATATTATTTACAATGACGGCCTACCGGGGAACAGTGGGTTAACTGCCTTGTTCAGGGGCAAAACGACAGAATTTCAGCTATGGGATTCGATCCAGCAACCTTTCGGTTATTGGCCCAACGCTCTAACCACTAGGCCTCCTGCCGCCCCTGGTATTCTAAATGAAATGCTAAAACATACAGACTACAAATTCAAATTGGCTATACTTAAACTCTTTTACATCATCCTTAGCTCTGGCATATTCCCCAATACTTGGAACCAAGGACTGATCACCCCACAAAAGTAAAGACAAATTTGACCCCAATAACTACCATGGGATATGCGTCTACAGCAACCTTGGGAAAATCCTCTGCATTACCATTAACAGAAGAATCTGACATTTCTTCAGTGAAAACAATGTACTGAGAAAATGTCAATTAGGCTTTTCAGCAAATTACCGTACGACAGACCAGGTATTCACCCTGCACACCCTAATTGAAAACAAACAAAAACAAAAGCAAAGTCTTCTCATGCTTTGTGGGGTGTCAGGTAGCCTAGTGGTTAGAGCGTTGGACTAATAACCGAAAGGTTGCAAGATCGAATCCCCGAACTGACAAGGTAAAAATCTGTCGGTCTGCCCCTGAACAAGGCACCGAACCCACTGTTCCCTGGTAGGCTGTCATTGAAAATAAGAATTTGTTCTTAACTGACTTGCCTAGTTAAATAAAGCTAAAACAATAAATGCTTTGTTGATTTCAAAAAAGCCTTAGACTCAATCTGGCATGAGGGCCTGCTATACAAATTGATGTAAAGTAGTGTTGGGGGGAAAACACGAGACATGTACACAAACAACAACTGTGCAGTTAAAATAGGCAAAAAAACACACATTTCTTGCCTTGGGGCCATGGGGTAATAGAGGGATGCAGCATGAGCCCCACCCTCTTCAACATACATATCAACTAATTGGCGAGGGCACTGGAAGTCTGCAGCACCCGGACCCACCCTACTAGAATCTGAAGTCGACTGTTTGCTGAAGGATCTGGTGCTTCTGTCCCCAACCAAGGAGGGCCTACAGCAGCACCTAGATCTTCTGCACAGATTCTGTCAGACCTAGGTCCTGACAGTATATCTCAGAAAGACAAAAAAAATGTATATTTAACAAATATACATACCATACCTAAACATCAGCGCCACAGGTAACTTCCACAAAGCTGTGAACAATCTGAGAAACAACGCAAGAAGGAACAAAAAATTCTACATAACAATTACTTTGATCAGTTATAGAACCCATTGTGAGGTCTGGGGTCCGCTCACCAACCAAGAATTCACAAAATCAGACAAACACCATATTGAGACTCTGCGTGCAGAATTCTGCAAAAATATCCTCAGTGTACAACGTAGAACACCAAATAATCCATGCAGAGCAGAATTAGGCCGAAACCCGCTAATTATCAAAATCCAGAAAAGAGACGTAAAATTCTACACCACCTGAAAGGAAGCAATTTCCAAACCTTCCATAACAAAGCCATCACCTACAGAGAGATGAAACTGGAGAAGAATCCCCTAAGCAAGCTGGTCCTGGGGCTCTGTTCACAAACACAAACAGACCCCACAGAACCCCAGGACAGCAACACAATTAGACCCAACCAAATCATGAGAAAACAAAAAGATAATTACTTGGAAAGAATTAACAAAAAAACTGAGCCAACTAGAATGCTACTTGTCCCAAAACATAGAGAACACAGTGGCAGAATACCTGACCACCGTGACTGCCTCAATATTAAGGAAAGCTTTGACTATGTACAGACTCCGTGAGCATAGCCTTGCTATTGAGAAAGGTTGCCGTAGGCAGACCTGGCTCTCAAGAGAAGACAGGCTATGTGCACACTGCCAGCAAAACAAGGTGGAAACTGAGCTGCACTTCCTAACCTCCTGCCCAACGTATGACCATATTAGACACACATATTTCCCTCAGATTACACAGATCCACAAAGAATTCGAAAACAAACCTGATGTTGATAAATTCCCATATCTACTGGGTGAAACACCACAGTGTGCCATCACAGCAGCAAGATGTGTGACCTGTTGCCACAAGAAAAGTTCAACCAGTGAAGAACAAACACCCTTGTAAATACAACCCATATGTATGCTTATTTATGTTTCATTTTGTACATCGTTACCACACTGTATATATACATATGACATTTGTAATGTATTTATTCTTTTGGAACGTCTGTGAGTGTAATGTTTACTGTTCATTTTTATTGTTTATTTCACTGGTGTATATTATCTAGTTCACTTGCTTTGGCAATGTAAACATGTTTCCCATGAGCGAGAGAGCGAGAGAGAGGCGCAGAGAGCAGAAGTACAGAGGCCTGGCAGAGAAACCATCACATAAACCCCATCATCTGGAGACTGATAAGAAAACGCTGACTACGGCTTCACAAGTCCCAACAACAGAGTGAGAGAGAAAGGTCTTGTTCCTATTCCCAATCCCCCGAGTCAGTCAGTCCCATGCTGAGCTCCATTCCAGAGCTGGCAGAGCGTAGCTAACTGCTTATCTTAGGGAACATCCCCCATCCCCTAGCCAAGCTGGCTGTAGTGTGTCGGGGCAAAGGCCTCCCCCCTGGTTCCTCCCCTGGTCTGCTGCTGTAATTGAACTTCCCAACGTCTCAGAGCCGCAGTCGGAGCCAGTCAGGGGAGGGAGGTGAAAGTGACACTAGAGACTAGGGTTTAAGATTGGATTCTCATTGGGCTCTTCCTCACCGGGCCCTTTTATCATTGACTACTAGCACAGACATGCTGTAGCACTCCACTGTCTAACTCTAGCCAGGTTAGGAAAGACTTATGAAAAGTACAGCACAACAAGAAACACCATGGTTGGAAGACTTCCTGTATTGGAAAACACTTCAACAACTAGAGGACCTAAGTGTCCAATAGATATGTTGGGACAGCAGGCGAATGAATATGAAGAACCATGCATTCGGAAAGAATTTAGACCCCTTCCCTTTTTCCACATTTTGTTACGTCACAGGCTTATTTGATTTGATTTTTTTACCTCATCAGTCTACACACAATACCCCATAACGACAAAGCGAAAACAGATTTTTTTTTTTTTGTACAAATGTATTACACATTAAAAAAAAAATACCTTATGTACATAAGTATTCAGACCCTTTGCTATGAAACTCAAATTGAGCTCAGGTGCATCCTGTTTCCATTGATCATCCTTGAGATGTTTCTACAACTTGATTGGAGTTCACCTGTGGTAAATTCAATTGATTGGTCATTATTTGGAAAGGCACACACCTGCTTATATAAGGTCCCATAGCAAAAACTAAGCCATGAGGTCGAAAGAATTGTCCGTAGAGCTCCGAGACAGGATTGTGTCGAGGCACAGATCTGGGGAAGGGTACCAAAACATTTCTGCATCATTGAAGGTCTCCAAGAACACTGTGGCCCCCATCATTCTTAAATGGAAGAAGTTTGGAACCACCAAGATTTTTCCTAGAGCTGAGCAATCAGGGGAGAAGGGCCTTGGTCTGGGAGGTGACCAAGAACCCGACGGTCACTCTGACAGAGCTCCAGAGTTCCTCTGTGGAGATGGGAGAACATTCCAGAAGGACAACCATCTCTGCAGCACTCCACCAATCAGGCCTTTATGGTAGAGTGGCCAGATGGCAGTCACTCCTCAGTAAAAGGCACATGACAGCCTGCTTGGAGTTTGCCAAAAGGCATTTAAAGGACTCTCAGATCATGGGAAACTTGGCCTGAACTCTTTGCCCTGAATGCCAAGCTTCACGCCTGGAGGAAGCCTGGCACCATCCCTACGGTGAAGCATGGTGGTGGCAGCATCAGGGAAACTAGTCAGGATTCTTGATGAGAACCTGCTTCACAGCGCTCAGGACCTCAGCCTGGGGTGAAGATCCACCTTCCAACAGGACAACGACCCTAACCACACAGCGCAGGCGTGGCTTTGGGACAAGTCTCTGAATGTCTTTGAGTGGCTCAGCCAGAGCCCGGACTTGAACCTGATCGAACATCTCTTGACATACATGAAAATAGCTGTGCAGCAGCTTGTTTTATCCACTGTTAAAACACAAAGAGCAATAGCATGGTTACAGCTCCACTAAATGAATAAAAACACTATCTCCACTAAGTCTGTCTCCTCCTGAATGCTAGCTCTCCAGCCAATCTGGAGACAGTTACACAGATACCATATTCTCCAGCCAATCTGGAGATAGTTACACAGATACCATATTCTCCAGCCAATCTGGAGACAGTTACACAGATACCATATTCTCCAGCCAATCTGGAGACAGTTACACAGATACCATATTCTCCAGCCAATCTGGAGACATAGTTACACAGATACCATATTCTCCAGCCAATCTGGAGACAGTTACACAGATACCATATTCTCCAGCCAATCTGGAGACAGTTACACAGATACCATATTCTCCAGCCAATCTGGAGAGTTACACAGATACCATATTCTCCAGCCAATCTGGAGACAGTTACACAGATACCATATTCTCCAGCCAATCTGGTGATAGTTACACAGATACCATATTCTCCAGCCAATCTGGAGACAGTTACACACATACCATATTCTCCAGCCAATCTGGAGAAAGTTACACACATACCATATTCTCCAGCCAATCTGGAGACAGTTACACAGATACCATATTCTCCAGCCAATCTGGAGACATAGTAACACACATACCATATTCTCCAGCCAATCTGGAGACATAGTTACACACATACCATAAACAAACACAGGCCCCTGCATCCGTCCCCGACAAAAGAGACTTGATTTCAGACGTGGCCTGCTAGAGGGGAGGGGCCGGCTAAATAGAGTACGTCTTTCTCTCCCCTTCCTTCCTGGGCCAAAACACAGCCTTGTTAAAGCAGGGAAAGCTACACACAGCCTTGTTAAAGCAGGGAAAGCTACACACAGCCTTGGTAAAGCAGAGAAAGCTAAACGCAGCCTTGTTAAAGCATAGAAAGCTACACACAGCCTTGTTAAAGCAGAGAAAGCTAAACGCAGCCTTGTTAAAGCATAGAAAGCTACACACAGCCTTGTTAAAGCATAGAAAGCTAAACACAGCCTTGTTAAAGCATAGAAAGCTAAACACAGCCTTGTTAAAGCATAGAAAGCTAAACGCAGCCTTGTTAAAGCATAGAAAGCTAAACGCAGCCTTGTTAAAGCATAGAAAGCTACACGCAGCCTTGTTAAAGCATAGAAAGCTAAACACAGCCTTGTTAAAGCAGAGAAAGCTAAACACAGCCTTGTTAAAGCAGAGAAAGCTAAACACAGCCTTGTTAAAGCAGAGAAAGCTAAACACAGCTTTGTTAAAGCAGAGAAAGCTACACACAGCCTTGTTAAAGCAGGGAAAGCTACACACAGCCTTGTTAAAGCAGAGAAAGCTAAACACAGCCTTGTTAAAGCAGAGAAAGCTAAACACAGCCTTGTTAAAGCATAGAAAGCTACACACAGCCTTGTTAAAGCAGAGAAAGCTACACACAGCCTTGTTAAAGCAGAGAAAGCTAAACACAGCTTTGTTAAAGCAGGGAAAGCTACACACAGGCTTCCTCTCCTCACCGTCAGGTCTCCGTGGGTCCACACAGACAGCCTGGTCCTCTCCGTTGGCTCACACACCCTCTCGTCATCATTCATCATCATGTTAGATCAGACCAGGTATCATATAACACATAAACCAATGTCACTTCACACGCCAAGAAAAGGCTCTGTTTTTGCTCTGTCGCTTTCTCTCTCCCTTACCCCTGATACCAACGTGAAGCAGCGTTCGCCAGTTTCTCTTCTTACTTATTAGACTCTCAGTCTTGGGCCAAAGTAGGAAGTGGGACAGGACGCCAGGCCAATGCCCCAGCAGCCCAGACACAGCAGGTGGGAAAGGTTTAGAGAGAGTACCTTACAGGAGGAAGAGTTTAGACGGAGGACCCACCTACTGTAATGTACTAAGGAGGAGTTTGGAGAAAGCAGTGAAGCACGTAATCCAACAATGCCACCCACTTCCTCATGACCTGCCAAGAGAAGCTTAACCAATCCTCATTAAGACAGGAAGCGCACAGAAATCAGTACTCAACAGACCAATGGGTAAAATGAAAATCAGGTCACTAGCCAATGGATGAACCTGAGAATTCCTAGGTGTTTTAACTAGAGCTGAGCCTAGATAACCAAACTGGGTTCCCCAACTGGTTTTTTTTATTTGCCCCCCCCATGTTTTGTTGGACATAAGACTAAAAACATCAGCTCATATGTGATCATATACAAATGTAAGCAAGGTTTTAAAAATTGTTATGTTTTAGTCAAATGTTCTATCTGTTTGGAAAATTATTTGTAATTATCTTTCCGGCCCCCTGAACATCCACTTAAGAAAAAAAAATCAGCCCACGGCTCAATCTAATTGATGATCCCTGGTAACTTCCGTCGTTGACCAACGAGGACGTCACTTCCGTCGTTGACCAACGAGGACGTCACTTCCGTCGTTGAGCAACGAGGACGTCACTTCCGTCGTTGAGCAACGAGGACGTCACTTCCGTCGTTGAGCAACGAGGACGTCACTTCCGTCGTTGAGCAACGAGGACGTCACTTCCGTCGTTGAGCAACGAGGACGTCACTTCTGTTGTTGAGGACATCACTTCTGTTGAGGAATGAGGACCACTGCTGCTATCCTTTTAACTGTGCTGCTGCTCTCTACAAGGAAAGTACATTTCATTCCTGAGTTAGAGATAAAACACAACCCATATGTAATAAACAGAACAATCACACGTCATCAAAGAAGTATTCACACCTCAGCAGGAGGAAGAAAAACATGGATGGAGAGGAAAGAAAACATTCCTGAAATACTATCTGGATGAAAGACTAAGAAATGCATAGCTAACGCCAAGTGTGTCATACAGTACCTTGTACCTACTCTATCAGGACAAACAATATGGTTATTTCCATTCTTCAACGCAGACAAAGCACTTTGAAACATGACAACTTTGACAAGCAGCAGCACAGAACACTGGGTCTCTAGAGAAACTAAACAGGCCAGTGAAAGAACAGCGGCAACAGTAACAACAGCAGAGATAGACTGGCGGCGCAGCGTTCTCTGGGTTTGGCCGTCATTGTAAATAACAATTTGTTCTTAACTGATTTGCCTAGTAAAATAAAGATGAAATGAAACATGTAAAATAAAACATTTAAAAATAGACAGAATGAGGGAAAGAAGTAGCGAATGGAGTTATCAAATAGGTTATCCAGTGATTTGTCGTAGCAGGCAGGTGGCAGTAGAACTGAATGGCATCTACTGTAACAGAGCTGGAGGAGAACTGCAGACCATGGGAGGGGAGCGGAAGGGACTGAAAAGGGGGAGTCAATTCAATTTCCCCTCTCTAATCAGAGGGCTTTCTGATATGGTCTAACTAACCCGATTACCTCATCCTGACTGGAATAGACTAAGCCAATTACCTCACAGGGTTCTACACTAACTTTTTCCACTGGTGGCACTGGCAACCATCTTTTTCAGCTGGTGGCACCAATTTTCAACAAAAACAAAAAACAATGATTTGAATAGATTTTCTGTAACAGTAAAGAAAAAATACTGTTAAAATAAAATGCTAAATACATTTATAGCAGATATCAAAGTGCCATGTGTACTTTTCTGCTAAATCCTCTCGAGGGGAGACTTTAAAAAAATTATACTTCATACCAAAACAAAAACAACAGGGAGGGGCTGATTTTTGCAGGTTTTCACTCTCAAAAGCACACATTTTAATAGACAATAATGCTTAAACCACACCAGGGGACCATTTTTCAGAAGAAAGAAAAAACATTTAGAAATTTAGATACATTTAAAAAAATATTTATTTTGAGTAGTTACCCTTTAATTCAGGTGCACACCAGGCAGATTGTTGGTTTGGCTAGTGGTGTTCCTGTAGCGATAGGCGGCACAAGAGTTTACATTTTCACCATAAAAATGTACCTTTTTAACATAGCATTCCATGCATCATCGCATTTGCTAACTATTAGAAGATAGCCTACTATTCCTAATGTGATTGGAGAGTCATAATGTAGGATATGAATATAACTCACTGTCCAATGCATGGCTGAGCGTGTAGTGGCGAAGTCGGCCTAGGCTATATTAGTTAAGTCTCTTGGCCTTCTATAAATACATTTTCATGCAATTCTACTTCATATGACTGGAGACATTTTTAATACAACACTCTGCTGACACACATACAGATCGACAAAAACGCTGTTGTCTGATCTATATAATAAACTATAAAACTGTCAACTGCGTTTATTTTCAGCAAACTTAACATGTGTTAATATTTGTATGAACATAAGATTCAAGAACTGAGAAAATCTGAACAAGTTCCACAGACATGTGACTAACAGAAATTGAATAATGTGTCCCTAAACAAAGGGGGTGGTCAAAATCAAAAGTAACAGTCAGTATCTGGTGTGGCCATCAGCTGCATTAAGTACTGCAGTGCATCGCCTCCTCATGGACTGCACCAGATTTACCAGTTCTTGCTGTGAGATGTTATCCCACTCTTCCACCAAGGCACCTGCAAGTTCCCGGACATTTCTGGGGGGAATGGCCCGAGCCCTCACCCTCCGATCCAACAGGTCCCAGACGTGCTCAATGGGATTGAGATCCGGGCTCTTCGCTGGCAGAACACTGACATCCCTATCTTGCAGGAACTCATACACAGAACGAGCAGCATGGTTGGTGGCATTGTCATGCTGGAGGGTCATGTCAAGATCAGCCTGCAGGAAGAGTACCACATGAGGGCTCCTAACCAATTGGGCTCTTGTGTGTGTTTTTTCACATTTTGTACATAATGTTTCTGCCACCGTCTCTTATGACCGAAACGAGCTTCTAGATATCAGGACAGCTATTACTCAACTGTACAAAGATTTTTTCTTTAATGGGTCGGACGCGAACCAACCAGGAAGTTGGAAATCTGAGGTTTGTAGTTTTTCAACTCTTTGCCTATCCAAGATACAGTGGAAATTTGGTCCGATTGCACTTCCTAAGGCGTACACTAGATGTCAACAGTCTTTAGAACCTTGTTTGAGGCTTCTACTGTGAAGGAAGAGAGAATGAGAGCTGTTTCAACCAGAGGTCTGGCAGAGTGCCATGAGCTCAGTCTCGCGAGTTCCCGTGAGAGTTAGCTGCGTTCCATTGCATTTCTAAAGACAAAGGAAATTCTCCGGTTGAAACATTATTGAAGATTTATGTTAAAAACATCCTAAAGATTGATTCTATACATCGTTTGACATGTTTCTACGAACTATAACGGAACTATTTGACTTTGTCTGGACCTAGTGCTCGCACCTCATGAATTTGGCTTTGTGACCTAAACGCGAACAAAAAGGAGGTATTTGGACATAAATTATGGACTTTATCAAACAAAACAAACATTTATTGTGGAACTGGGATTCCTGGGAGTGCATTCTGATGAAGATCATCAAAGGTAAGTGAATACTTATAATGCTATGTCTGACTTCTGTTGACTCCACAACATGGGTATCTGTACGGCTTGTTTTTGTGTCCGAGCGCCGTACTCAGGTTACTGCATAGTGTGCTTTTCCGTAAAGTTTTTTTGAAATCTGACATAGCGGTTGCATTAAGGAGAAGTGGCTCTATAATTCCATGTATAACACTTGTATTTTCATCAACATTTATGATGAGTATTTCTGTAAATTGATGTGGCTCTCTGCAAAATCACCGATGTTTTGGAAGCAAAACATTACTGACCATAACGCATCAATGTAAACTGAGATATTTGGATATAAATATGAACTTTGTTGAACAAAACATACATGTATTGTGTAACATGAAGTCCTATGAGTGTCATCTGATGAAGATCAAAGGTTAGTGATTCATTTTATCTCTATTTCTGCTTTTTGTGACTAGTTTCTGACCTAACATAATCGTTTGGTGTGCTTCGTCGTAAAGCCTTTTTGAAATAGGACACCGTGGTGGAATTAACAACAAGTTTGGTGTAAAATACTTGTATGTTTGAGGATTATGTTAATTATGAGATTTCTGTTGTTTGAATTTGGCGCCCTGCACTTCCACTGGCTGTTGTCATATCGATCCCGTTAGCAGGATTTTAGTCGTAAGAAGTTTTAACAGCCTAAACTTCTATTCGATCAAATAAGCCTCATGTTATTTGACACGCTCTCATAGACTTCTCAGGCAGACAGATTTTGAGCGGAGTAAATCCTCTCACTTCAACTCGTCCTCTCTGT